>NC_053416.1:18768209-19010709 GCF_016859285.1 Xiphias gladius
AGGTAATTGCATCTTTTCCTGAGCAGCAGCAGACAATAAAAGGCCTGAAATAATTTGAAGTGATTCATTTGGTGATTCGTTTGGAATTGCCAAAAGAATATAATTATAAGGAAATTTGAGAGTAGATCTACCTGCTGAAAGGACGTTTGTTTTATAGGTCTGCTTTCTCATTGAAAGGCTGCGGCCACCCACCCTGAGGCTGTGCTGTGCGGTGAATGTGTAATTACAAGGCACTTTAGGTAAACTATCACCAAAATCATTGACAAATGTTGTTGAATAAGCATAACAAAGTAAACAAGGGATAAGTGAAAGAAACCTACATAAAATGTACAGTAAAACTGCACAGGAATGAGTTCACTGCAGACTAAAATTATAAGGTTAATTATTCAGCTGTTAGTTATGAATTAGTACTCATTTAGTATCTAAAATGTGTGCAATCTCCAATCATTTTCATCACATTTTAATAGGAGTTCAGAAGTAATTGCTACAAAATACCAAAATGTCCAGTGTAAAATATAAAATGTAAAAATAACTGATAGTTATGTCAGTGGTATTTTTGCTTGATAATTTACTATAATAATTTATTGATTATTCAAATAGTAATCTCTTGATTGAGTAATTTATTGACCATCACTGAAGTTGTTTACACAGATGCAGTTATGAAGGGCATGGGGAAAGGCCATGTGTTTTCTCCTTAGTGCAGAGCAGGTGAGGATGTGTTAGACTCTATTGTGACAGGATTGTCCAGCACGTAGAGCTCAGTCAGTGCAAGGGTTCAGCTGTTGCCCAAGGGAGGATTAGTGTGAAGCTGCTGTTTGTTTTAGACGAACAACACTTGTGGGAAAGCACAGCTCAGGATGGGCACAATGATTTGTTTCTTCACTGACCAGTGCCTTTTTCCATTGGCAGTTCAATGGAAGAAAATGCTGTTTGGGGTGAGAATTGCCCCAAATAGTCCATTCTGTGATTGCTTTCCAATTTCCTTGCTCTGCTGTTGGATGAGGTCTGAAGTTGTAGCCAGTGCTCTCCATCTATACTGAATTACATGGTACAAAATGTCCTTGACTTGAACATTGTGTAACTTCAAGCCAGCCAGCAGTGTATATTGATGGAAGAATGGTTATGTAGAACGAGCCACCGTTTCCTGTGATAAGGTGATTTTCTTCAGTTGCTGCAGGTAGAACATCTACTGCTGATGTGATGTTCTTATCTTTCTCAGAGAAGACAAAGCTCAGGAGTTTGAAGCATTCAGCAACATCAATCTTTCCATAAGTTTTTATCATGTATTGATTGTCTAAAATAAGGACCCATAAGATTCTAAGATGTGAATTACAGTACTTCAAAAATTTTAGAACAACTCCATTTTCCCTGTTGTTACTGTAATTTACATTGTGTAATGTCTCAGTGTACTCTGAAATTACAGTATACAAAATATAAATAATAAAGTTTAAAAAAAAGGGATCATGGAATCTTAAATCATAAATTTAATCTAAATTTCTTTTCCTTTGTTACTTGCTTTTTTTTTTCACCATTCTGACAACAATATACAGTCCTACTTCTTGCAGTACAGTATTGTCCTAATAATGCATCAGAGGTTGTAGTAACACAGTTTGTTCCAACACTGACTTTGTACAGACAGAGGGTTTGTAAGTAATCAACAACAATTTCTTAATCCCTGAATAAGGCCTGTTTTCTATGAAATGTACAGGATTTTTCAGTTTTTGGTGACCTAAACTTTTTTTCACCTGTGTACCATTTGAGATTATTCACTGGACTTGAGCTGCATAAATTTCAATAAAAACTGGAAAAATGGGTTCGTTGTAAAACTTTTGACTAGTAGTGTAACCACCATATTCATTTGACAAATTCTGTACATCAATTATTATTTAACATAAAAATACAGGGAGTTATTAACGCAAAGCTACAAAAGTAAATCCTCTCTTTAGCTTATCTTTGAGCCCGGCATTAAATCATGTAACACTGTTGTTGCAATGTATTAAGGATGAGTTTAGGTTGTTATAATGAGGAAAGCATACAGCCAGAAAGGTTTTCAGCCGCTTTATTAATATTCATCAGACTAACAAATGGGTTTGTGTATGAAAAATCTCCTAGACCTGAAGAAAATGGAAACCAGTGGCTTAATGGACATAGCTGCCTTGGTTAGGGGAAAATAGACACCACACATTGTTACCATGGGAACACAGAGCGAACAGCAGTGCCACAGTCTAATTAATGACAGCCAGTGCCTCAGCAGAGGGCCATGATGACATCATCAATACCAGTATCAAAGATGTAGCTAGAGGCAATATGACTTAATGTCTGAGTGATTATCAAAATAATCCAGTTTTTCACTGATGTAAAGGCAAGCAGTCTGGACAGAGGTACAGGATGTAAAGAACCCAACACTGAGCAATTATTATGTAGTGAGGCCTGCTTATGAGCGCTAAATGTCATCTCATTATCCAATAGCATGACCTACATAAAAGAACGGAACTAATCTCTATGTAGGCGGATGGTGAATAATGCAGTAAAATGTGGGAGATCTTTATGAGTCTTAGATGTCTCACACTTGTTGGTTGCTGGCACAGCAACAACTTAGCTCAGAATGATCCTATATCATCACTCTGGCATTGTTCACTTTCTCAGCATTGTTTTGGTACCAGTTTGTGTATGTATTGTGTATTGGCATTAATTCTTTTGTTATGTTACAAATCAAGCGGCAGCTGACGTTGCATTGATATGTCATTAAACCTTTTTGACTTGTCTTTTAACATACTGATATCACTTTAGTGTGCCACTTTAGAGGTACAGCATATTTGGTGAGATATTTATGTAACAAGACTTAGGAGTTTAGAGCCATGCATGTGAGGCTGCATTTTGACAGAGCAGTGCTCTGAGCTAAATCTGAATGTCAGCATGCTAACATGCTCACAAAGACAATGCCAACCATGATGTTTGATAGGTTTAATGTTCACCATCTTAGTTTACCGTGTTAGCGTGCTAATTAGCATGTGCTAATTAGGACTGAGCACAAAGTACAGGTGAGGCTAATGGGAGTGTCATTAGTTTTGCAGGTGTTTGTTCATAAACCAATTTGTTGAGCTGATGATGGCACTCGCATTTTGTCACATTTCACTGTGTATTGATAACTATTACAGTTCATCCTGAGACGGACATGAGTACTCAACTCACTTCATGGCTGTCCATCCAGTATAGCTGTTGTGACATTTCACTAAAAGCCACAAATGTGAACCTCATGGTGGCACTAGAGGAAAAGTCAGGGGATCACAGAATTCAGTAGGATACATCATGTGGGAAGCCTGACCAAATGAAGACCAAACACGTGGACCAAATGACCAACAGACAAACATTGTAATCCTTAGAGTCAAGCCATGGCATGGCTAAACTATAGTCCTGGCTGAAATTATTGCCACCTCTGAATTTAAAGCACATAATTTAGAATACCTTCATAAATCAATGCAAATTAACCAATTTTGTATAATCAGAATAATTATTAAAATTTCCAAAGTTACTGAACAACAGCAACAACAAAAAATGCTTTCATATGGTGAAATAAAAGATGCAGACATGAAATGTGCACTTGACACAATTTGTGGCATCCTTTGGATGAATTTAAATTAGTTCCTCCAACAAAATAAAAAACAAATAAGACTCACCTGTGCATAATTTTCAGTCTTCACATAACCTGAATTAACTAATGAATGGTGGTTTTACTGCATTATAAGAGGCTGATTGTTTCCAGTTTCCAGACAAGAGAGCTGTCTGTGAGCATCAGAAATGCTATTATCAAAAACATAATAATTACAAAGGCTACAAGGCAGTTGCCAAAGATCTTGAAATCCCTGTGTCAACAGTTTGTAATGTTGTCGAGAAGTTTCACAGTCATAAAACTGTTAAGTCGCTTCCAGGATGTGGTGTTCAATGAGAGAAGTCTGCGAAGGTTGCTTCGGATTGTGGAAAAAACACCACGCAAGACATCTAAAGCGCTTCAGGCTGACCTGGAGCCATCTGGAGTGGTGGTTTCAGCCCGTACCCTACACCGCACACTAAACCAAGTAGGCCTCCATGTGCAAAGGCCAAGGAAGACACCACTATTGAAAGAAAAGCACAAAAACAGCAAGACCAATGTTTATTAAAACTTTCATAGATAAGCCTTTCTGGGATAATTTTCTATGGACAGATGAAACCAAAGTAGAGCTCTTTGGGAATGCAGTGCATCAGTTTGTTTATAGGCAACGAAATGAAGCCCATAAGGAAACGAACACCTACAGTAAAACATGGTGGAGGCTCTATCATGCTGTGGAGCTGCTTTGCTGCCTCTGGTACTGGAGGCACTGAATGTATCAAAGGAATGATAAAATCAGAAGATTACCAAGGCATTTTAGAGCGAAATGCGTTAGCCAGTGTGAGAAAACTAGGTTTAAGGCGAAGGTCTTGGGTCTTTGAGCAGGACAATGACCCAAAGCATGCATCCAGCAGCACAAAAGAATGGTTGAAAAGGCAAAGATCAACTTATTTTTAAACTGGCCAGCAATGAGTCCTGACCTAAATCCCATTGAAAACCTTTGGAGAGAGCTGAAATCTGCCATCTGCAAATTTAAAAGAGCTTGAAGGCATAGCAATGGAAGAGTGGCAGAAACTACCAGCAGACAGGTGCTAGAAGCTTCTAGATGGCTACAAGAAACATTTAGAAGCTGCCATTTTAACCAAAGGGTCTGCAAACAAATATTAGTGAAGTGTACTAATAATTGTGTCCGGGGTACATTTTTTGTTGTATTATTTCACTGATATGCAAGTTTTTTTTTTTTATATTTTAATTTCTTCAGTAATCTTGGATATTTCATTAAATATTTTGATTATACAAAATTGGTTAATTTGCATTTTTTCTCAAGATATTCAAAATTCTGTCCTTAAATTTCAGGGGTGCCAATAATTTCAACCAGGACTTTGCACCAGTCTGTACATTGCACACCACAAAGTTTGGCTGCAGTATAGCATAGCGTTCTATCCTTGCACAGTCTTTGGATTTTCTGTGTTGGCCCAAAGGAAATTATTTGTCAGGTACACAGCAGAGAGTCTTTGTAATGTAAGTTGTTCAGTTAAGAGCCTCAGAAATCATCAGGCCATTGAAAAACATTAATGTCCTCTGTGGCTAGCTATGCATTATGCATGCATTATTGGAGCTTGACGGAAAAAGAATAGATAGTTTTTGTTTTTGCTATTAAGAGAAAATCCAAACGTGTTACAATTACTTTGCAGGAACTATTGGGAATGAATCCCTAAAATGTAGCATTTTGTTTAGAAAGAACCACAGCTTTTCCCTTTCTCGTCCCTTTAGTATCCTTTGGTTTAAAGCAATCAAAGACTAGACAGGTTGGTAAATACAGATGTGCTGTGTGCAGTTTATTGACATCATGTTGCATGATTTTTGTGTGTTGAAGGTCAGAGTTTTTGGACAGTTACCTCTCATCTCCCTATGGAGCCTCCATGTGTCTCCTGTGGTCTAATTATATGCTTTTTCAGGAGTCTTGAGCTCCCGCATCACTTATTCATCATCTGTGTCTTTTTTCTTTTTTCATTTCTGTGAAGCAGAGTCTATTGCATGCATTTGTATCAAATGTTCCATTCAAATAAAATTGATTATTATTACATTTTTAGCTCTTGTAAACCTCAGTACTTTGACATCAGCTTTTGGTTTTCAAAATCTGATAGCAATATACAATAAAGCAAGTCAGATCTTGTTATCTTTATGATCAAAGCTGTGTTCAAATGATGGTACAGTTTGTGTAAGACCTGCTTCTAGAGACTCAAACTTTCATATTTAGTAGAAAGTTTAAATCTTATTGAGTGGATTAAACTATGCACATCCGGATACATTTGCCTGGTGGAAACCAAATTAAACAGGGGAAGAACATGCAAACTCCACACTGAAAGGCCCCACTGAATTGAAAAAAAATCTAGCTAAATAAATAAATTTTAACTGTGCAAACATGAGTTCACATTACAAAAAATAAAAAAGTTCCTCTATTTTTTTAATCTAAATGAAGAAAATCTATGGTTGCTTTCCAGTCTGATTTGCTGACTGCCCAAATATGAATATATGTTGTTAGTGGAATACTGAAAACTCTGCTACACAACACCTTGGAAAGTAATCATACCTGACTGTCTACAAGCATGACTTTAAAATGAGGCCCCAAACAAGGACGCAAATTATTGTTGCGTTGATTGAGCCCCATGGTTGCCGCTGACAGCAGAAAAAGTGTTAATAAAAACATGTAGTTGCAGATTTACTGACAGATGTGTGGGTAGTAATTTCATACTTTTTCATACAATTCAAGGTGATTGAATGGAATAGTTTTGTTTCTGTTTTTGTGTTTTTCTTGGTTTACTCTGGCTGAAAGCATATTCTGCATAGTGTCTTTGTCTGAGCTGGGTCACTTTTATAATATTGAAAACATTTCCATCTGGTTGATTTTGTTGATTTTTTTTTATTTTTTATTTTACCAGCAATTTCCTCATTTGGGAGGGTACAATAACAATATTCCATCATTCCTGAAGTATTATACGTACTGTTTCTTTTTAAACCAGTTGGTGGTTACCTAGTGCTTACTGATGGTTCCACTGTACTCTATGTTCTGCGGCCTGATCTGCTACATTTCAACAACACCCATATGTTATCATAGTTATAAAAAAAAAAAAATATTGCAATTTAGCTTTGCACAGCCCTACCTGCCAACTCAGTGTCTGTCATCCTCCTGACTTTCATGTCTTGTGGACATGAGAGAAACTGGAACACCAGCGTGATACACAGTAGGAGCTCCACGCTGAATTGAATTTGGCCAGTTTAGTGGGGGGCCTCTGTGGTGCCTGGTAACCTCACTGTGTTTAGTCTGGCTGAACTGTAACATGCTTGAAAGTTTCAGCCAACACAGAGGTGCAGAACGAACATTTTCTCTCCTATGTAATTTACTGTTATTTTCTTCATAAACTCCAACATAATGAATAGTCTACGTTTACCTTCTTATAAAAAGCATATTTTGGCTGCTTGGTTAGAAGTTCAGCAGACAACTTGCTTGATTATCCATCACGTTAATGATAGGTCCGTAACTAAGCGCACCGCACAAGTTAGGTGTTGCAGACCGGTTGGAATAGATGCCACTGTACCTGCAATCACAACAGTTAAAAGTTATCACCTCAATAAAAAATGTATAATGCCAAACTTTTAGGATTCCATTGAGCACAAAGAAGTGTTCATTTAGTTTTTGAGGTATAAGTCACTGGAGGACCAGAGAGACTGGCTGTGCTTCTGTGACTCCATGTCTCACAAGATGGTTAAAATGGCATCAAACTAGTACCATATCATAAGCCGGATCAGTCATCAAAATCTGGACTTCTGCAACAGCTGCACTCTGAATCAGCTGTGGGACAGTGTTACTCATTACATGAAGATGGTCATTGACGGAAGTGGTCAGCAAATCAAGTAGTGCCTGAACTGTGCGTCTCAAGCTCAAGGGCATCTGGAGAGAAATTCTAATCATAAAATATCAAATAAGGAGGACTAACAGAGCAAGAGGCAGCCATCTGGTTTGCTTTGACTTTGAAATCACATGACCATGGACTGTATTCTGTCTTGGTTGCAACAAATTTTCTTTTCTTAGTTAGCTGATGCCCTTGAGCAAGGCCCTTCACTCCAGCTGCTCCAGTGGAGCTGCTTCAGTGGCAGGTCAGACTGTGGTTGTACTGGGCATCATCCAGGTGTGAATGTGATCAAGGCATATCTATCTATCTATCTATCTATCTATCTATCTATCTATCTATCTATCTATCTATGTATGTGTCAGATAAGTTGTAATATGATTCCAAAATGGGGTTCGTTCGATTTTTTATGAACGATAAACAGACATTACATGGATTTAAAATAGCCTACCAGTGTTAACACGTGAATGTGAACAAACAGAATTGCCTTCTGTTATGCTAAGAAGCAAACTAGATTTTGCAAATTCAGACTGGGAAAAGACTTGGCGTCACATATCGAACAGTTAACTCATTAAGATCATTTCATTTGCTTCTGTTCAGATTCTGTTCCATCTGTTATGGATCCCATTCAGGTGTCATAAAATAATAATAATAATAATGATGATGATGATGATGATGATAACCTGACTGTTGCTCCATAGATAAATGTGGACCTAGCCTAATAGATTAAGGGCTGTTTGTCATGTTTCCATGGCCCAGTGGTACTAGGCATCACTTCAGACCATACCATTCACAATTTCACACCGTGTAAACTGCTTTGCAAACCCAAATCACAAATAAAGGCAATTCATCAATAGAGTACTCTAAATGGCATTTAGAGTGGTGGTATTATGCATCAAGCACGTGTTAAAGATTACAATCTGCCCCCCTCCTCCCGGGCACTAAAGGTTTCTTTCGGTTGTGTTGCACAGCCGACTGCTTATGCTGCTGCCGTCGTAAGCCGAGTATTGAGCTACCAGCTGACCTACTTTCTCTGTTCTCAGCCACTCAGTCCTGTTTACAAGCCGCTGCCAGCGGAGGATGTGGAGTACAGCGCCTGGAAAATAGACGGACACGGCCCACAGAGACCGCGAATGGCAAATTTGGCCGCGCGTTGTTGATGAACTGGGTCCGCAAAAGCCGCAGACGGCTCGCCGGCGATTAATAAATGCACGTTATTAACTTAGGCGTTGTTATGCAATTTAACGCTTTCGGCGCTCGCGCCTGGTCAGCTAGACGCTGGTAGCTGCGCTCAGCTGCTATGCCGTAGTTTCAGCAAGGGGAAAAAAAAAAAAAATGACGAGATTGACTAAAGTTAAGTGTGGATATCTCTTTCTGCTGGAGGCCCGTTTTCAAGGTACGTGAGATTTAAATTTTGAGCTTTCAGTTTCGCGTCGGTCTGACAGCGGAGCGCGGAAAATGCTGTCATGTCGCTGCCACCCGTTTACACTGTGAATAACATCAAAGTTCACGAGTGGCTTCTTTCCAAATGAAAGCAGAGGTGCTCGACCGCATGAGTAGCTCCCGTCAACACCGAGTTAATCATTTTCTACGAGACCCGGACTGTTTTTTGATGTAGTCAAATACAGGAGTCTATATCAGCAGCTACACATACCCAGCGCGCTTGAATGCTGCTTACATGTTTTCAGCTCTCAGTCATCAAGTGCCCTGGTTGCAAGGTTGAAATAACCTATTTTTTTTTATTCCCCCCCCCCGTTGTACCACCGCTGAGGACATTCATGGCAAAACACTGAAGGGATTTTCGTCACTGGCTCCTCGAAGACGCCAGAGAGCAAAATGTTAAATGTCACAGGGAAAGAAATCCTTAAATAATTTCTCAGCAGGCTTAGGTCAGGCTGATGTTACTCAACCCGGCAGCTTTAAACCTACTGGAGTTCACATTTCTCTGACTAACCCACTGTTTTTTCTTGTTCTCAAGGCATTTTGGGCTTCTCTTTTGCAGCTGACGTGGTTTTCTATAGAGAGAGAGATTTCCTCTGTTTGACCCTGGGATGAAGTGTTACAGAATTACTTATTTACCATGTACATACTGAGACATTAAAGGGTCACTGAGGGCACTCAATTGGTGTAACCAATAGAGAAGCCTCCTGTTTCCTTATCATGTAAGGGGAGCTTTCCTTACACAAGAAATCACAGAAACAGAAAACTGTGTTTTTCTTTCTCTTATTAGAAATGAAATGGATTTTAAAAGGAATTTAGAATTTTTGCTTACACTTTGTGTATGCATGTATGTGTGTATATATGACCAACAGATACATTTAGCTTAGGTTAATATTTAGCCACAATAACCATCTTATGGGGAAATGAAGCAAATGAGTTAATAGTATTTCTGTACAAATATGATTTCAGATTATAGTCAATCCAAGCTAACGCAAACAGACCTAGATACATGTCATAACAAAAAAATAATGTATTGAATAAGTAAAAAAAAAAAATGCTTTTTTGTGTTTAGGCACATTGCAATGTTCAGTGAAGTGGTAGGAAGTGTTCCAAATAAACATTTCCAGATTGACTGAAACTAAGCTAGTGTTAGTTTTTACCTGACAGCGTGACCTGTTGGCTCAAAACCACATGCAGGTGGTCAGGCAATGTACACTTTTTAACAAGCAGACAGTAGTCCCCCAGACTCCAGGGTTGGATTAGCAAGTAGCCTTAATTCATTCATCAGCACAAGAGCAGTAAAAACACAATGAGCTCTCTGGCTTGAATACCATAGTACTTTTTAAACAGTGTGGTTGGCTTGCAGAAAGCTTGCACATAGCCTTTTCTCACGAGCAGTCTATTATCTGATTCATGTGTGTGAGCAGGTGAAACATTAGCTTGAGAGTCATAATCCCTGTGAAAACGTCCTTTCCTGGTATCATTAGTGGTCAGTAGTATTTAATTGGTGGATTTATTGTGGTATCCCAGGGAAGAAATCTCTCTGTGCCACTTTCAAAAAAGCAAAATTCACAAGTTAAATCCAATAGCTTTATGAATATTTGCTCTTTAATTTTTCATGGAGGGACATGGGAATAATGCAGTCAACATCAATAAGGTTTTATAGTGATTATAATCATTTATCGTGACCTATCTGTCTGGGGACTGAAATATTCAGATTTTTGCTGATGTTTGGTATAGCAATCGATTTGTTTTGTTTTTTCTAATAAAATGTGCATGTTTGTTCATTCTTGCTCAATGACGCATTGCGAAATAATTTCTTAAACATTAATGAAGCAATTATTTACAACTTTCCCAGTTTAAAGTGTGCCTTTTTTGAAAGCAGTGTAGATTTTTCTCATGGAGTCTGCATGTGGACTTAAGTGGTCTGATGCATTTTTATGGTTTTGATACTCAGACATGGCCTATAGCTTCATTCCTGTGTTGAAATATCTAGATTGGAAACTGCTGCCAGTATCAGAGGTGGTGATAATGGTTGGGTTTTAAACTTTTTCAATAAGGATAAATCAGTCATATGAGTCACCTATTCTGACCATTACTGCTTTGGTGATTAAAAACCAGGAGTGGGTGATAAGGATGTAGTTTTTATATTGATATATATTCTGATAAAGTTTCAGGAAAATCATTTGAGAAACTGTTTATGGACAGAAGTTTTTTTTTGGTTGATCCAGCAATTGAAACACCAGACATGTGAAGCTGCGTCATCACACTAATGCAAAAATCCAGTACTGCCATAAAGCAGTTCTGCTTCTTGATTTGGATTATTTCCCATAATGGCCTAATATGCCAAGAGATATTAAAGGGATAGCTACTACGATGTAAATGGTATGGTAAAATCTCTGACGGCTGACAAATTTATATAGTCTCACCCTGATAAAAACCCAAAGTAAGGAATTATGTATAAACTGGGTCTGTCTAGATGCAAGGTAGGTGTCCTAGTCCTAACTCTAATGTGGGAGTTGTACAATAAATTATGGACACTGTAATAATACATATTTTGTTCAGTAAGATATAGATCAACAAAGTAGGTTTTCTTTGGCCTTTGGGTTTACAGTGGATTAGGGAAAAACTGCAGTGCAGTATGAATTACCCAGCAAACACCATCTATGCTAAAACAATTCTAAGCATCATGAGGTAAAAAGTCTGGATTTTACTCTTATCTAATCCACAAAGGACAATAATTTCTTAAAATATATGTGGGACTATACGGTGTGTTCTTTATGTGTTGAAGCTGACAGGCATGCCAGCCACATCCCCGTAACTGACGTCAAACAGGTATTTTGTCAGCCACAGGGAAATATCTGCTGTCAACATCTTTCATCTGTGCCCATGCCCTTTACAAGCCATTGTTAGGGTAAAGTTACTGATGCTATCAATATCTACCTGTTTGCATGAGTGGTATAATTCATCAGTAACTAAGAGCTGCACACAAGTGTTGTAATCCCTAATAACATGACAGTGTTGTAGTATCTCAGATAGTTTCAATTTTCATTTACAAGATGACAGACAGCTACCTAGCAGAGCGTGGCTGCATGTGTGTAACTAGTTCGAAGAGCAGTGCCAGTGTATGTTTGAAAACGGGAAAGAAGCAAAAGTGAAGAGGGAACAAGGGGTTTGCAGAGGTCCTTTTTTACAGCGGAGGATTATATATTCAGCAGCAGGCGAGCTGTCTGTGTCTGGAAGTGACTCCGCCACACTTTTTTCTCATTAAAGCCATCAGTGGTTTTCAGTAACTGCACACTGGTGTTTGAAATGAAAATAAGTCTGGTAGTAACTTTTAAAATTTGTTGGATGTTTAGGAATGCAACACTGGATGCAAACATTAAACATACAACTGCAGTTTTCCCCAGGAAAGCTGTAAATACATTAAATGGACTTTAAATTAAATATACAAATGGACACTATTGTATCCCGTCAGAAGCTACAGAGTAGGGAGGTTAGGGTGTGAGGTGCAGTTGTGGCAGCAGATGTTTTCCCCCCATTAAACTTTAAAATGAAACCTACATTCTTTCAAGAAAAACACTGTTAATCCTACACTGAGTTTCCTCTTTAGAAGGTTATGTGCAATAAGAAAGTATTTTATCATGAGAGTAATCGTCTCCATCTATTTTACAGCCCTGTTTACATACAGAGTTTGGCCATGAACTTGAACTTGCACATACTGACTTCCGCCATGAGTTCAGGTTGCTGGTTAAAGGCTTTAAATACCTGAGGCCACAAGTGTAACCAGACTCTAGTGTTTTTTAGCTGTTAACCTTGCAAGGTGTGGTTTAACCTCATTACATTAAAAGAATGCAGGCTGATATGTGAGGTTTCATTTTTCACAGCTTTGTAGAGTGAAGACATATAAGTTGAAGCTGCATAAAGCAATTCCCAATGCACCTACAATGCATATTTCTTTAGTTAATTTTTCAAATACACATTTTAACAGTAGTTTAAATCCAATTACCAGTATTACTTCTTTTGTTTTATTTTGTTTATAAAGGATATTTGGCTTTTCTCGTTTTGTCAGCATGCAACTCAGATAAAAGATTGTCATTTTGTTACTGTATCAACATTTCAGGAGTTAAGATTTTTCAGTCTCACATCACTTTACTCAGGTTCAAACAGTAGTTTGGCAGAAAGTGTGGTCAGCCCTGCAGTAAATAACTGCATTTATTCAAGACTTCAAGACTCAAGTTATATTTCTGATTAAGCTTTTCCCTTAGCAAAGGTTTTTTTTTTGGTTTTTTTTTGGGTTTTTTTTGTTTATTGTTTGTTTTTTTCTTTGCTGAACATTAACAGAATGTCAAGTTCAATTTAGGAAACATTAAAATTATAATTGCCCAATTAAATAATAGCTAAAATTTTCTGTAACAACTTAGAATTTCAGTCTTTGGTTGTTCAACATCCTTGAGCTTCCTGTGCTCTAATTGCAAAGTTTTTCCCTGCTGCTTTTACTGCTTTCTCATGGGGTTGTTGGTGTTTGTATGGGTATGGGAGGGAAGGAGGAGATATTGGTTTGTTCACATTAATTAAGACTCTAATGGAAAGGTGTGTTTCAATTGAATTGTTTGTGTAACTGTCTGACCACGTTGCCTGGACAACCAGGTCTTTCCTACCGTCTTTGAACTAGCCAAGCGTGAAGGTGGGGTGACAGCATGTGCATCATAAATGATAGAGGACATGGATAACTCAATCTTAATGTTACGATCTAACAAATTTACATTGATTTGCTAACTAAAAACAAAATGTCAGCTTTTTTAATGTGAACTTTTTTCTCCCACACTATGTTTAAGCAACAAAAACAAAGATTAGGAAAAGACTGGGGACATGGCATCTACAGAACAATTAAGGTGTGGTTAAGGGTAGCCAATATAAAACACTTGTATAAAAGTAGTTATAGTAAAATACTGTGTTCATGGTTCAAAATTGCTGACTTGAGGTAGGAAATCTAATGTGAAACTGAGCCTACTGTGTTTAAGTCAAACACCGTGTATGCCCATTCATGCAATTTCCTGCATTGGAACTCGTTCCTTTCAGTCAGAAATAAATCACTTTTGCAAATTACTTGTAATAATCTATTGAGGACATGGCTGAGCAGTGCGTTATCCCCTGGTGGTTAATGTCATCCACAAAAATCAACACAGGAATGTCGCCTTGCTTTGTGCGTTCTGTTGGATTTCTTTAGCTTCTTAGCTGTCTCTGACCCACTAGATTTTGGTGTGTAACAGAGAAAATGTGAATCAATACATACGCCTGAATTACAGAGTAATGAAGCAACCAAAAATAAATTAAAGCTGAATGATTGATTATGCCTCCTGAACAGGACTTTGGGCTCTTTTGGACTGGAAGGATTTTTATCGTGAAACAGCTACAGAGAGTGTGGAGACTAGAGAGTTTGTGATAAAGCACGCAAAAAGGGAGCAAATAGAAACCAGTGATGCTGCTATCTATTGGATGAATAGTTAGAACAGGATCTTATGAGTGTTATAGCTCTGTGAACAACCTGGTTTTAAAGCAAAAAGCACAATTTTGGTTTTACATTAATTAGGCTGAGATCAAAGCATCATTGACACGCTTTTAGCTTAACAGTGGGGATTTCTGACAAATCAGCTGATATACAGTATATACTGTATATACATTGTATAATTTATGAGAGGCATTCTTTACATTTTTCAAATCCTACACATAAGGATTTTAAATCCGATTGATATCACCTGATATGAGAGCATGAATTTGAAAATTTCAGTGATGATGCAAATGTTTATCAAATAAAATTTTAAAAATAATCAGTAGTTACATGAGGAAAATGTCCGAAAGTTATGACTTTTTTTCAGCAAGACATTGCTGTATAGTCTATTTACAGTGGCATGAAAAAGTTTGGGCACCCCTGATCTGTTTCTGTGAATAGCTAAGGGAATAAAAGATGGCCTGATTTCCAAAAGGCATAAAGTTAAAGATGACACATTTCTTTAATATTTAAGCAAGATTACTTTTTTATTTCCATCTTTTACAGTTTCAACATAACAAAAAAGGAAAAGGTTCTGAAACAAAAGTTTGGGCACCCTGCATGGTCAGTACTTAGTAAGACCCCCTTTGGCTAGTATACCAGCTTGTAAATGCTCTTCGTAGCAGCTGAGAATCTTTCAGTTTTTGTTTAGGGGATTCTTGCCCAGTCTTCCTGGCAAAAGGTTTCTAGTTCTGTGAGACTCCTGGGCCGTCTTGCATGCACTGCTCTTTTGAGATCTATCCACAGATTTTCGATGATGTTTAGGTTGGGGGACCATGAGGGCCATGCCAAAACCTTCAGTTTGCGCCTCTTGATGTAGTCCATTGTGGATTTTGAGGTGTGTTTAGGATCATTATCCTGTTGTAGAAGCCATCCTCTTTTCACCTTCAGCTTTTTTACAGATGGTGTGATGTTTGGTCCCAGAATATGCTGGTATTTCATTGAATCCATCCTTCCCTCTACCAGTGAAATGTTCCTTGTGCCACTGGCTGCAGCACAAGCCCAAAGCATGATCGATCCAGCCCCGTGCTTAACAGTTGGAGAGGAGTTCTTTTCATGAAGTTCTGCAACCTTTTTTCTCCAACATACCTTTGTTCATTGCAGCCAGAACGTTCTGTGTTAACGTCATCAGTGTACAGGACTTGTTTCCCGTGAATTTATCATTGGCAAAGTTCTGATACTGAATTTTATGGTGAGGACACAGGAAAGGTTTTCTTCTGATGACTCTTCCATGAAGGTCATATTTGTGCAGGTGTTGCTGCACAGTAGAACAGTGCACCACCAAACCAAAGTCTGCTAAATCTTCCTGAAGGTCTTTTGCAGTCAAACGGGTGTTTTGATTGCATTTCTAACAATCCTACAAGCAAGTCTCTCTGAAAGTTTTCTTGGTCTTCAAAGACCAATATAACTACCATTTCTTAATAGCATTATAAACTGAGGAAACGGCTACCTGAAAACGCTTTGCTATCTTCTTATAAAGTCCTTATTCTTTTGTTTTCAAAGTGCCAGGCAGCTTCTTAGAGGAGGCCATGGCTACTGATTGTTGGGACAAGGTTTGATGAGTCAGAGTATTTATAAAACTTTGAACTTTGCCTCACTTGGCTTTTCTTAACAATGACTGTGAACAAGCCATAGTCCTAACAAGTAAATTACGGTTTGAGACCTTGGTAAAAGTTATCTGAGAGCTCAAATTCCTTGGGGTGCCCAAACGTCTCTATAGTGCTTCCTTTTTTTCACTCTAAAATTGTAAAAAACTAAAATAATAGACTAATCTTGCTTAAAATGTTGAAAAGGATGTTTCATCTTTAACTTTATGCCTTTTGGAGGTCAGTTCATCTTCTACTCACTTAACTATTCACAGTATCCGGTGCCGATAGAAATCAATCTCATAGCTGTAAACTGACCAGTGAGTTTCTAAGCTGGATGTCACTTGGCTTGACTCTTCCTCTTCTCATATTTTGCACCCTTGAGAACTGTCTTGAGTTGCAATGCCCTGTTTTATCACTTGAAATGTACATTTTGCCAATAGGTCTGCAAATACTTTAGCTACAGTAATGTAAATACAGTTAAATCCATAAGTATTTGGACAGTGACACAATTTTTTAATTTTGCCTCTGTACACCACCACGATGGATTTGAAACAAAGCCATTAAGATGTGATTGAAGTGTAGACTTTCAGCTTCAATTCAAGGGGTTTAACAAAAATATCACATTAACTGCTTAGGAATTATAGCCATTTCTATACATAGTCCCTCATTTTCAGAGACTCAAAAGTAATTGGACGATTGACTGACAATCATTTAAATGGCAGAGTGTGGCCTGTTCCCTTGTTATTTCATGACAAGTAAATAAATGGTCAGGAGTTGATTCCAAGTCTTGAATTTGCATTTGGTAGCTGTTCATGGGAACTCTCAATATGCAGGCCAAAGAGGTGTCGATACAAATGATGGAGGCTATCATTAGGCTAAAAAACAAATGTATCAGACAGTTGCCAGAAACATTAGGCGTGGTCAAATCAACAATTTGGTACATTCTTAAAAAGAAGGAATGCACTGGTGAGCTCAGCAACACTAAAAGGCCTGGAAGACCATGAAAGACAACTAAAGTGGATGATCGCAGAAATCTTTCCTTGGTGAAGAACAACCCTTCATAACATCTAGTTAGGTCAACAACGCTCTTGAGGAGGTAGATGTATCATTGTCAAAGTCTACAATCAAGAGATGCCTTCATGAATATAAATACAGAGGGTTTACCACAAGGTGCAAAACCACTAGTAACACTCAAGAACAGAAAGGCCAGATTAGACGTTGCCAGAAAACATCTAAAAAAGATTGCCCAGCTCTGGAACAAGATTCTTTGAACAGATGAAACTAAGATTAAGTTGTACCAGAATGATGGGAAGAGAAGAGTATGGAGAATGAAAGGAACGGCCTCATGATCCAAAGCATACCACAACATCTGTCAAACATGGTGGAGGCAGTGTTATGGCCTGGGCATGTATGGCTGCCAATGGAACTGGGTCAGTGGTGTTTATTGATGATGTGACTGCTGATAGAAGTAGCAGGATGAATGCTGAAGTGTATAAGGCTATACTGTCTGCTCAGATTCAGCCAAATGCTGCAAAACTGATAGGTCGGTGCTTCACGGTACAGATGGATAATAACCCAAAACATACTGCAAGAGCAACCCAAGATTATATCAAGGCAAAGAACTGGAATATTCCTTAATAGCCAAGTCGGTCACCTGACCTCAACCCAACTGAGCATGCTTTTCAATTCCTGAAGACAAAACTGAGGGCAAAAAGACAGACAGACAAGCAGTGACTGAAGGCAACTGCAGTAAAGGCCTGGTAAAGCATCCAAAGCATTGGATCAGCATCAGCATTTGGTGATGTCCATGGGTTCCAGACTTCAGGCAGTCATTGACTGCAAAGGATTTTCAACCAAGTATTAAAAATAATCCTTGTACTTAGAATTATGTCGGTTTGTCCAATTACTTTTGAGCCTCTGAAAATGAGGGACTATGTATAGAAATGGCTGTATTTCCTAAATGGTTAATGTGATATTTTTGTTACAGCTCTTGAATCAAAACCTAAAGTCCACACTTAAATAACATCTTGATGGCTTCATTTCAAATCCATTGTGGTGGTGTACAGAGGCAAAATTATAACAATTATGTCAATGTCCAAATACTTATGGACTTAACTGTATTTACATCACTGTGGCTAAAGTAATTTTAGTGGTTAAACAGCTATATACAGTTTTATGTTCATTTATGCTATGGGAGTAGAGAAAAAGGAATTAATAGGGAATTTTAAAACCCAAGATAAAAAATAGTTCCTAATATGAAATACCTCAATTTCACATAGTATTCTTTTCTTTTGCAAAAGAGTATAAGAACTTGCCAGCTCAGACTAGTTTCCAGGCAGATGCATGATGCAGACCTTGATTTTTAATTATTTAATTATTTATTTTATATTTTGTTAGATCATATTAATTATTAAGGGCTGCACCACATCACTCTTACATTTTCATTTTTTCCAAGTATTTCTCTTCTGATAATGGGTCTCATTAGACTTGAAAATGATGGAAAATGCAATAACTGCTAGTTTCCCCTGAGGCCACTTGTGTACATCACCCCGTGTACGTGTGGAATATGGACAAACACTGACAACTGCCTGAATTCTCATTACCCACCAACTATAATTATAGCTTGGATATAATTTATATACAAGGTAAAATATTTCCACACCACAAAACCATGAACTATTTTAATCAAGGTTAAAGGAATGTGTATGTGTTATTTTCCTACTGGAACATGATGGTGGCTTGGAATAAAATGACTGCTCTTTTGTTATTGTGAGTATTCCTGACAGTTTAGGGTAACTAAAATGATGCATGTTCTTCTAACCACATAATGACAAAAAAAAACATTTTTTTTGAAGCATAGACCATATGCAGAGATGTCATTAATAACTGTAATTGAACACAGTCTTATGTTGTTTCACTGCAGCTGAACAAGTCTCCAGTCTGTGAGTTCTTAGTTTGGAGGAGGTGGCTGTTCTACACTCTCCTTTTTAATGCTGGGTTATCAAAAGAGGTGTCTGCTTCAGACACTTTTCTAGGTCAGGGGAGCTCCTCCTATGCAAAAATACTTCTTTAGTGATGAAGTACTGTAGATTACCAAGGTAGAATCTGAAGATTGTTAATGCACCTCTCATTGAATTTTAGTCATTCAGCAAAACACTAAAAGTCCTTATAGTAAAATGATGGATACTTTTTTACAGATGAATTCAGGATCTTGTGTATTTTCTTAAAGGAGGTCCCAAAGAAAATACTTGCTTAAATTACGTTAACACGGGTTTATGCAACACAGTTTTTTGTCTTCAACAAAATGCCCACTTTCAGGATGTTGTATCAGTTTTGCCTGTATTCACAGGATTTGGCGTTTCTTTGGTGTACTGGAGGCGGTGGTGGGCAGCTGGTCCACGGTAGAATTTTCCAAAAGAGTATTCAGACAAAATCAGCACGGATGGGACCTTTAAGACTTCAGAAAGGGCCTGGCTGGGAAAGGGAGTGAGTATGGACAACCTTTCTGACTTCGGTGGCCCCTGTGCGTCCACCCGCAGGGAATGGGAGTGAGTATCAAATCAAGTTACCTTCAGTTTGTCATCTTTATTGGATTTTCTACTCCATATACAGTACTTTATTTCTACACATTCTATATTGTACAAATTGTTCTTCAACATTTGAATTATTCATAGTAAAGATATTGTGTGTGCATGTAATTGTAGTCAAACATGCATTGGAGGCCCCCTTTACCTAAACAGGTGTCTCATAACCTGGATGATTCATGACATGGGTATTTAGGTAGTTTGGCTTTGAGATACAACAATCTCCTTTATGGATTGTAACCCACATTCATGGGTAAATGGTTAGTTATTGTTTAATCATTAAAAGAGTATCTTTAAAAGAGATAAAACTAAATTTGGCTTTCGTTGAGGCATAACAAGTGTTTAAAAAAGACTAATGTTTTCATTTATTAAACCCAAAGGGTCATTGGCTTCGTTTGGCTAATGCAGACAAGATATTGAAAAAAACCAACTTTAAATAATACAGGTTTTTTTCATTTTCACCTTAAAAATGTCCTTGTCATTCCTCTTCCTTGCTTCCTCCACCGTTATTTAATATTTCAGTGGTTGGCATTTTTTTTTCATTCATCAGTTGAGCACCGTCAGAACTTTTGTTCAGCTGCTGTTGAATGTGTTGCACGAATATATTAATTTTTCTGGGAAATAAATGGAGCTAAGACATAAAAACGGTTTTCAGTCAAACTGTGGCAAAGAGATAAAGAGAAATGAAAGAGAATGTGGGTTGACTATGGATTAAGGAATGAGATTATGATAAGAGGCAAGTGTACAAGTGAAAGTGATTTCTAAGAAGGATTCAGATGACTCAGATTTTTACAGGAATTTGGAGTCTTTAATTGTCAGTGTAATACACAAGAAGGCACAAGAGAACATGTTAAATAAGCACATGATTAAAAACACCTTGCAAGGGGTCATTTACCTGTAGTTTCTATGATGCACTGTATGTCATAGCCTCACACTTAATCTCCTCTCCTATTTATGTAGGCGTTATACAATTCATGTAAGACTGTTGCATTGCCTGCTTGATGTATGCTCTGACTACATCAGTGTCCCACATTAGTGTAGACACGGTGTTAAAGGTAATGCTTGTGGTGGTATCATATGGTCACGTTATTATATGCTCATAGTTCATTACTGATACATAATATTTTAAATTCATTTTTTTATGTACATACCCCAGAATCACAGATTTGCCTCAAGGATTTTACGGTCTGTACAGCACATGATACCCTCTATCCCTACACCCTTGACTCTGATAAAACCTCCCTAAAAAAAGACTTTTATCAGGGTTAAAAAAAAATTGAAACCTCAGTAACATAATAACTGTACATCTTTAGCTGATACTACCATTAAATATTTAGAGATCTACACAGGCCTTAAACTTGAGCCTAAACCTGAAGCTACATTTCGGCTTTATTTCATCCATTACTGACCGTTAGCTCACCAGGCTCATGCTAAAGTCTTACTTTCTTTTTCTCTCTTCCCACTGAGCACTGCATTTCTACTTGCAACACATGACATGCATGGATGCAGACATTAGGCACTGTCAGAGAGAGAAAGAAGAAGAAAGAATAAAAATGTTCCTGTAAATTCAATTTGGAAAATAACAAAACCCGTTCCCAACCTGAACCAGAAGTTTTATGCAACAAAATGGCCCGAACCCAACCAGAACTCAGTGGAAACTGACAAAGTATTGGGTTTGGGCAGCAGAAGTCTGGTAGCACTCCTTGAAATTGCTCATCAGGCACAGAACGTGCTACTGCCCATACTTAAGAGTAAAATCTTACCTGGGTGAGGCTGTTTACATATATCCCAGTGCTTAATGACTGATTATCTCTATTGACATTAATGAACCTGCTATAGTACATAAAAGTCCAATGTACTGTTGTGGTTTAAGACGATAAAGATATGCTAGCCATAATGTTTAAAAAAGATAACATCGGCTGAAATAACATTTTAACTTGTGCCCCTCTGTTTCTAGCACCAACAGCTGTGTGGAAGATTTAATGGATGAAGATGAGAAAGACAGGGCAAAAAGGTATTCAGTCTTGTGTGTATGTTTATGCTTGTATTTCTGTCAGTTTGGGCTTGTATCTAACTGAATATACTGTAATAAATATGTCTGTACAATACAGAACATGGTAGTTTTAACCCATTTAGCTATAGCTTTCAAAAATGAAATGGAAAACATTTTTGGTGGTATTTAATCATTTTCAAAGAAGCTTGAAGCTTCCGTGTCACATAGTTAAGAATGAAGTCCATGAAAATTAAAGGCTATCTTTAAGAACTTTAGATGAGAAATGGACATAATTCCGGTAAAAATGCATTCATAAGTGATCACGTCTTGCTGCTGCTTCCTTTTAGCTGTTTAATACAATGTTGCACGCATTTTTTTTTTTAAATTTCATTTTAATATTGTTAATATAAGTTTAATTACTTTCCAATCCAATGGTTTAAGACAGAACTCGGTATCTCGTGTTTAATTAGGGAAAATATATAGTTGAAAAATGGTTGCTGAACTTAATGTTTCGGAAGCTATGTTTAACATCTACACATTAAATTGGTCCCAGTTCCACCGAAATGCCTGTTCTGATCGCTTTGATGAAATGTGTAATTTGTAGAAATAAATTTGTGATTACACAAACTTCGAATCCATTAAAATTGCAGATGGGAATGTTGTAAAACATTTCGCCTTTCTATACTTCAAGATTAATGGAAATGAACAGAGGCATCTGAAATCAGAAAATGAATTCTTTCACTAATTAAAGCTGCATTACTCACTTTTGGCCACAAGGGGCAGATGAATTCAAAACGGGTTGATGGAAACGGTTTATCAAGGCTTGTCTGCTGAAAACAGCTGCCTGCTGCTGAAAATGGTGGTGATGAGAACTGTTCCACTGAACCACACAGTAAATGTGTGGATTTAAGTCCAGAACAGCAAGCTGAAAGAGGCTAAAAAGCTCTGTTGAACTGCAGAGTTGGTTGATAATATTCTCTGGGCTCATCACTACGAGCCACCACTTTCACTTGTCATTTGATTCATTATTTACACAGAAATATAGATTGTGGCTTTAACCAAATTGAGCACATAAGCTGAGAGAAACAATTAGTAAGGAAGCAAAGTGTAAATAACAAGTGGGCTGTACGGTGTAAATTGAACTAAATTGCACGGCTGTATTCTGTGTTTAATCAATTGGCTCATTTAGTTTGTAGAAAATCCAGTGCTCGTTTAAGCCTGCATTTCTATTTTGTAGTTGAGTTAATCACCTAGTCTTTACTTGTCTATTTAAAGAGCTAAATTGTGTTTACTTCCTTGTCATGCTCTGTCTATAACAGTTATTTTACCCACAGATTAGAACAAACTCAGCTTCTGCTAATTTTCAGCACTGAGCTGCTGTTAGACCTCTCTCATTTCTGTCTTCCTTTCTGTTAGAAACTGTCTTCCATTCCTCTTTTGACAGAGCCACAGCCTTAACAGGATAAATAAATGTTACACCCCAGCCGCTTGATTGGCTTAGCTTTCACCTGTAATTCCACTGATTTCTAATTGTTTTCGTGTTGTGACGTTTTAAGGGCATCCCGTAACAAATCGGAAAAGAAAAGAAGAGACCAATTCAATGTGCTCATCAAGGAGCTATGCACCATGCTGCAGGGCCAAGGCCATCCGCGCAAGATGGACAAGTCCACCATATTGCAGAGAACTATTGACTTCTTGCAGAAACAGAAAGGTAGGAAAATGTATTGTAGTCTGTATACAGCATTTATTCTTAGTTTGACTGTTAGAATTAGATTTTTTTTTTTTTCTTTTAGACACAGCTTTATACATGTTCCCTCCTATTTCAGTAATTTACCAATGCAATTCTCCTCAGGGAGGATGTTTAGTTTCTATCATTTAGTTGACTTAATCCTTTTCTCTGCCCTGCATTTTTTTTAGACATCACTGCACAGAATGAAACCTGTGATGTGAGACAGGACTGGAAGCCTTCCTTCCTCAGTAATGAGGAGTTCACACAGCTAATGCTGGAGGTAAAGCTCAGGAGGATGTGTTAGTAGAACAGCCCAAGTCGATTAAGCCCTGACATTGACTAATACTGATGATTAAATAACTGAGACACATTCTCCCTAAAATGCCCATCGAGAGCTGGGCGAGATGACGTGATAAGCATTAAATTTTCAGCAATTTACACTGTTGTTTATGTTCAAGTAGGTTATCTAAAAGCATTGCTGGAAATGTAAGAACTCCCTAACGGAGGCACTCTGAGGCAAATAGGGAACACAAAAAACAAATAATAGCACATCAACAACCCATGTCAGCATAATTTTTCAATGCAACATGCTTATTGCCTCATTGTCAAAGTTCCCACTTTTCCCTTTTCTTACAGGCCCTAGATGGTTTCTTGGTAGCATTAACTACAGATGGAAACATCATATACGTATCTGACAGTGTGTCTTCACTCACTGGCCATTTACCGGTAAGTGAGGAATCTTAAATAAGTTACTTTTACTCTCTTGCCCTGCATTTCTTCTCGTCCCTTTTTGTCCCACTTATTTTTTGCAAAGTTCAGCTTCAGGCACATTCTCATCCAAACATACAAACATATTTGTTCCCCCAAATCACGTTGCCGCTTAAGAATAAATGCCTCTTAATTAGAAACAGACCAGTTACATGTTTAATAGTATTTATTGGCTAATCTCTGACTTGCAGTGATAAACTGATATCTGCAATTAACCTGATCTGATCCAGGACCTGTTGGAATGTGATATTTTTATGTTTGCCTTGATGATCATTTCATTTTTATTCCCAAAACACATTGACGAGAGAAAGTTTGAGCCCGACATTTAAATTCATCGCTCCTAACTAAGTGTATCTGAAACAACTTCAAAACATTTAAATCCAGAAATGGAGATAGCCTCCCAGCACTTAATGATTATGTAACATGTAAAGCTGTTTCTACAGCTTCTTTTGGGGAGTATGCATACCACATAATCCCCAAAACACTGACCATCATTCATCTATCCTTTTGCACCAGTCAGATATGGTGGACCAAAATATCTTGAATTTCCTCCCGGAGCGGGAACACGGGGAGGTGTATAAGCTGCTATCATCCCACATGCTGATGAATGACCCCATTGCTGCTGACTTCCTTGACAGTGAGTATCCTACCGGGCGGCCTCTCTGCACACGTCTGGCCCCTGTCTGTTTCTAACACCACACTGCGTCTGGGTCATCTTGTCGAAGCACAACATGAGTTGAAATGTTAAAGCCTGTAGTTTGTCCCGTCATAACAGGAGGTCAAACGGTCAGTGTATGGCGAAATACTGTGCACATAATGTTAAGTGTTGACATTTTTGTAGCTCAGACTTCTGTGTTAGGTCTTTTCGAGATATAGAAACAACATTTGATTCTCATACCAGTATTGCCGAGTTCTTTTAGAAGCCTTTTTCCACTTGAAGCTCTTTATATATAGAGCAAGTTGCTGAAATGGGTTCTGTACTTTATTGGATTGGTGATTAGTGTGTATCTATGATTAGCCTTTTAGCTAATAATAGGAGCTAGCTTAGTATCATAGTTAAGACTGTAAATCACTGTTATTTTAGCGCAGTAATCCAAAGCAATGTAGTGTCTGGGGCTCAAGACACTGACCTTAATCCTGTGTTACTATTGGGCTTTTCTGAGGAAGAGAGATGTTTGAGTCGCAAGCGTCTCGGTCTGTCCGTAGAAGCCTAAATAGCAAACTGTCACAGAGCCACGTCTGGAGTGATCATCATCTGTTGGGCCCATTTCAAAAGAGACATCAATCTTTGGTCCCTCTCACATTAAAGGGAATGTCTGGCTTTTGAGCAAAATGACTTCCTTACTGTGCAAATTATGCTGTATCATGTTACATGAAATGCAGATTTTCAGATTCACCTGCTTTTCCTTCCTTTTTCCTGCCACATTGGCTGAATTCTCATTAAAAGCGTCTTCAAGTCACCTGCCTGCAACTGCTAGGAAATTATGCACACTTCAGTAGTAAATTTGCTGGGGAAAAAGCCTTGCCAGGGTCAGAGTACTCCATTAGGCAGTTTCACTTTCAGAGAGAGAGTTACATTTGAGCACGACTGAAGATTAAAGTGCACTTGTTATGCTGTTAAACCATATAGCAGCTCCTTTGACTCTCCCAGGAGAGAGTAAGAAATCTATTGATGACTGTATTAATACATTACTCATGCATTATGCCATAACCCTCTGTTGATTTGAACCCTTTCTTTCTCCTCAGGATATTCTAAAGCAAACATTATCTGTCGAAGCTCTGTCGGAGTGTACAGTTTCATATGAATTGTGCTCCTTTCTTTTCTTCATTTGCACCCTGCAGATCTATAACTACTCAGTCAAATAAAACACAAACAGGGTTCAGAAGCACCCCGTTAAGACTTGAGACAATTTTTCATAAAGATGCACATACAGTATACTGTATTATGAATAGGCTGATAAGCTTGAAAATAAAATCTGCTGTTTTTCAGGTGAGGCACATATTGAATTCTGCTGTCATCTAGCCAGAGGTAACATCGACCCAAAAGAGCCGCCTGTGTACGAGTACGTCAAGTTTGTTGGAGATTTCAAGTTTCATAACAATGGTAAGGATTTTTTTTATTTTCTTCTTGTCTACAATATTTAAAATTCTGTAAAATGTCTAGTGTGGCCTATGATTCTTCTAAATGTATTATTAGTTTAACTAAATGATTGGGGAAAAAAGATAAAGATCGTAATTTCTCATGGGACACGATTATGATGGATGTCACAACCAACTGTATGTCCCCCTGTCCCTTGTCTTCTGTCACACAGTGCCTACATCTTCTTGTAACGGGCTTGAATTGACGTTACCAAGAAGCCTGCAGTCGACGCTGGAGGAGCAGGTCTGCCTCATTGCTACTGTACGATTAGTCACTCCTCAGTTTCTCAAGGTAAGACCAGCTGGGATTTTTAAACTTGTGCCTTTGTTTCTCCGTTTTTTGTCGCATCTGTGTGGAGTCATTATCCTCAAAGGAATAAAACAGGTGGTACTGAAACCAATAATAGTCAAACTCTGCATGACAGCAATGAGCTGTGGGCCGTGGCCTGAGGGGGATTTTGTCTGAGGCATGACAGTATTTTGGTCCATACTGACGCCACAGAGTCAAGCACTCTCTGGAGGTATAGTGTGGCACACTGTGTACCTCCCAGCTGATTATATCATTAGGATACTTCCGATTCCAAAATTGCTCTACGAGTTGAAATCTGGACACTTGCAAGCTTCCTGAGATCAACTCAGATTACGGTCACAGTTTTATACTTACCTCTACCCTTTCCAAACATGAAAGCTAAACTATAAAATGGCACACATCTTTAATGATGGCTCAGGTGGGATTCATTTCTGTTGCTTGTTTACATTGTGCAATAGCATGTTAGCCTGTTATGTCCAGTATGGACAAGTACCCTTCCATTAAACTCCTGTTTATCCTGTCCTGTTTAACTGTCAGGATATGTCAGGGTAAAAAAGTGAACTTTTTTTTATAAATGACGTATGACAGGTCCTTCCATTTTTACTTTTCTGCCTAAAATGTGCTGGAGCTCAGAGAGCAGATCTATTGACCAGGCTTCAATTCTCCCCCACTCCGTATTCCAAAATGTAAAAGACACTGATTACACTGATTTGCCAGATGGAATAACTGGAACAATAACGTCTGGACTATATGACATGGAATATTTTTTCCCCCCGCAGATTCTCAGACACAAGACAAATCCTTTGCAAGTACCTGTTTTAATCTGCAGTTTTTGAACGCTACACAAACCATATTTTTCACAGTTTCCCCCACAGACTATCTTCAGTCGTCATAAGCTTTTGTTCACAGTATACTTAAATGTTGAAGGATATGGCTTTCGGGAAATATTCAGGACATGCAAACTGTTGTGTGTTGTGTTGTGTTGTATCTCACAAATATGATTAAAAAATGTTTACATGTAAACAAAGTTGTCAGGCACTGCCTGACAAGCCAAATGCTTGATGCTGGAGCAGCAGAAATTATAGTGTACATTTCGTGACATGTTTCATATTAAAGACTTACACCACCCTGTAATAAGAATTTAATTCATGATAAAATCTCCACAAAGTTTTGAACAGCTTGTATTTAAACTGCCTACCTTGTAGCTCTGAAAACTGTATCAATTTGAACAAAGTTCGTTGTGAAATCCTAATAGTGGCCTTTTCTCACACTGTGACTCTGGCTTTGTTTAGGATTTGTGTAATGTGGAGGATCCTTGTGATGAATTCACATCCAGACACAGCCTTGAATGGAAGTTCCTGTTTTTAGATCACAGGTAAAAGATTTGTATGTTTCCTTCTCCTATCAATCAGCCAAAATGTACTTCTTTTTTTTTTTTTTGCAAGAATGTGTCTTTCTTACATGTTGATCATCTTCTTTTTTGTTTCAGAGCTTCACCAATCATAGGCTATTTACCCTTTGAGGTTCTTGGAACTTCTGGCTATGATTACTACCATGTAGATGACTTGGAACTTATAGCTCAGTGTCACAAGCAGTGTAAGTAACTGTCACCTCTTGTCTGCTGCTTCTTTCTTACCAACCTTCACCACAAGATCCACGAATCAATCTCTGACAAACAGGTTATAGTTACATGCAATTATCCACTGTACTAGTGCACAGGAAACGCTTTGACCTGTGACACCAGAACATGGCACTGATGTGCGCCTTCTTTTTTCCTCTCCTCAGTAATGCAGTTCGGAAAGGGTAAATCCTGTTACTATCGCTTCCTGACCAAAGGTCAGCAGTGGATTTGGTTGCAGACTCACTACTACATCACGTACCACCAGTGGAACTCCAAACCTGAGTTCATCGTCTGCACTCACACTGTTGTCAGGTAAGACCGATTGTTGTACCTTGGGGTGCTCTGCCTTCTGACAAGGGAGGATGTGTACACTTGGTCATTGTCCTGGAATTAGGAGGGCGCTTAGGTCAAAGGTTGTTTTGGCAAACCTAGCAGTGGTTTTGGATTAAGGTCTTTGTAGATCTACAGTTGTCACACGTACTGTTTCTATCTGCTGTTATTCAGTTATGCTGAAGTGCGAGCTGAAAGGAGGAGAGCGTTCGGCCTTGAAGAGCTGTCTCCACCTGAGATAGCTCCCTCCTCTGTGAAGGTAATCATCGAGAGCCCTTCTACATACAGTATGTGATGTTTACAAGGTCAGTCTTAATGTCAGCGTCATATCCGACCTTCTGTTTTGAACATTGCTCCGTGCTCCAGGCTCAAGAGCTGTACTTGGACATCTGCTCCACACTGGACCCTACGCGGGACAGCGGTGCACGTTCGGTATCCTCCCACAGCTCGCGGAAGTCCTCCCACACAGCGCTGTCAGACTCTGCATGTGAGTCATCCTCTGCTCCCTAGAGTGCTAACTCACTCAACAGCAAGCCAATATGTACAGAAATGCTGCTCCTGTATGGCTACAGGAACTGTTGTTATTTAAATTGAGCTGAAAAAATATGAGAAAAGCCTACAGTTGAGCCTTCGTCGTGTAATCTGACAAGATCTTGTGATCAGAGGTAAAACTTCTGGAACTAAACAGACCAGAAGTCAGTAAAACACCCACCTTTATACGCAGTATGTGGGTGAGGATGCATCTATGATGAAATGTTTCCAAGTTTGACTTTAGCATGCCCTGTTTGTCTGAGCCTCCAGTGTCTCTGACTTCAGCTGCTCTTCCACCCACCGTCTAATGTACTAAAACACTTCACTCCCATCTGCATATTTCTGAACAATACACAGTGGCAGATTCATTACGCTTTCTGCTCATAAAAAGTAATCACAGCTGCTGCTGCCGTCTTCCCTTAACCTACACAAATAGACACTGTAATTATTTTTCAAAGACATCTCCATAAAACTACATCCGTCAAAAAAGTAGTTAGCCACAGATTTTTCAACGCTTCTTCATTTTGTGTCAGCTATGATGAAGAAACATCCACTGAATGCATCATGGTTTGTGGGTTTAAATCAGAGGCAGAGCGAGGTGGCAATCAAGGGCCATTGAATCCACAGTATTGTTATACAACCTGAAAGGAAATGCATTTCTTAGGTTGTTCCGGCTCTATTTCAGAAAGTCTGTGGTTACTTTGCTTAGGGGGAAACACATGAGTACTGACAATCCCACTTTTTAAGGAGGAGAGATCGCAGAATGAAATATTAATAAACAATATACAGTACAGTGTTTGCTTTCTGAGTAATTAAACAAGTCTAAGCAGTACTTCTCAGGGGGCAGGTACAAACATCCACGAACTACAGGGTTAGGCAGTAGCCTCTTTGTAGCCTAAGAGGCGAGATACGGGGCAAACAAAGTCTGCAAAGCAGTCACTGCAAGATTCATTGCCGTGAGAGCAGGAATTACTGGAAGCAAACTAGATGAGCATATGAGCAGTTGACATGTTATGCCTTTGTATCAACAGCCACAAAAAGATACATAGTAGGAGGCTTTGGAGCAAGCCTTTTGAGATTTATTTCATTTGCATCCAAAAAGATCTTTAAAAGATAAGTATGACTTTTACTCAGAGAACGTGTTCTTGCGTCGACCACCATAGCACTAACCAGAAAATGAGCTTGAATATAGCTTTCCTTTCTTGTGGCTATCAGCTGACAGAGAAAAACGATGATTATGATCTAACTGAACATATCCTCAGTCCACTATAATGGAAGTGTGTTTAGAGGTGACCTGTCTCCTCTGCAGCAGCTAACTCCTACACAGAGGCCTGCACACCATCATGGCAGTCTGCTTCCATTGGGACGGAGAAGACATCCGCCAGACTCCAGCCTAGTAGTTCAAAGGTCAGTTTATTCAGCATTTCTGTGTGTGTCTCCCTGTCTTTGGAGATTAAATGGTCAGTGAGAAACAACTGCAACAAGTTGGCACAATATCATGTCAGAGATTGTGCTAAATTGTAAAACTTTGTCATTTTCCCCCCGTAGAATTTGGCACAAAGACAAAATTCCTTTGACCTCCTTCCCCAAATGAGCCTCCCCCTTTCTCCTACATGCAGCAAGCACTCCGTAATGGTTAGTATGTAGACTTCCTCTCCTGCCTTTTGCCTTCCTCTGTTCTGTTTTTGAACAATATCTTTCTATTACGACCGTTGCTGCTGTGTGTGTTCACCTCTTGCTTGTGTAAAGTGCCTCCATGCCCAGTTATAAGATTGTGTCATAAAAGCAAGCAAGAAAGACAGTTAAAAAAAGAAATAATTATCAAGATTATATCTGAAATGGGTTTTTTTTGTTGTTGTTGTAGCTCTCCACATATTACTTGCATATTTGTCTATATAAATAACTCATCCATATTATTTCAAGACCTATTTCACAGGAAAAAGTGTGAAGCTCTCACCATCGCAAGAATAAATCATTACAATCTAATGCCATCTGATTATCTCCTCATACAGTATGCCACATTTACAGTAACTTTGTCTGAAAAAAAGAACAAAAAAACACAGTACAAAAGAAAACTGCCAGGCTTTTCTCATCTGTCCCCAACTGATTTTTTTGCATCATGTCTTTCCAGCAACAGCAAACGCAGCAGCAGCAGCAGCAGCAGCAGCAGCCGTCGTCCATGTATCAGCTGCAGCAGCCTCAGCTCGGCGTAATGAACCAGCTGAAGGAGCAGCTGGAGGAGAGGACACGCATTCTGCAGGCTGACATTAAAACGCAGCAGCAGGAGCTGCATGACATTAAGGAGAAGCTTCACCTGGCTAACCTCCAGGTAACACTAAAAACAGAGAAAAGAAAAAGTCTTCCCAGACCATGCAGTCTAAAGTAAATATGAAATCACGTGTTGTTTTCTGCATTGGGAAAACACTGAATGTCATTTAAAAAAAATAGGTAGCCACAAACTTTGTGTAGACATAAAAATGATTAGACATGTACATATCGGCTGTTAGGGAAAGTAAGCATCATATTGTAAGCTCACATTACCTAAACTCTCACAGTAGTAGTGGAATGGCCCCACCAAGAGGCCAGCGCTAACCAGTTCAGCTACAAGTATTCCCACCACTACATGACCCACATAACATGCACGGAGAAGAGATACAAGGGAGTGTCGCAGTGTTTTTTTAAATAAAGACGAGTTGTCTCTTTGTTTAATGTCATATCCTCCCGGGTGTGAAGGTGACATGAGATGAGCTCTGATTTGAAACAAAAAACACACACATTTTCACGCAAACTGAACAATCAACAGATTAACAGTTAGGTCATCGAAATTCAACCTGAACTCACTGCCTTTCCCTCTCCGGAGTGTTACCTCACCTAAATATGAATGCACCTAAGGCAATACAGACATACTACTGTGATTTCAAAAACACAGTAAACACTGAACAGAATCAAATCTTTCTACAAGATATTCAGAATAGCATTTGAGATGTTCTTGTCTGTTGTTTGTCTCTTTTTTATTTTTATAATAAAAATAAATGTTTTTTGCAAATTATTCATATATGTAAACAAAGGAAGGGTAAATTAATATTTTCTGTTCATGTGTATGTGTTAGATGTTGTTACAGCAGCCTATCCACAGTGACTTTGGCCAGGCCCAGCAGCAGCCTCAGCAGCAGGGCCCGGGCAGGCCGGCACAGCAGAGCCAGTCAGGGGTGATCAGGCAGCTCTCAAGCCACCCTAAACCACCAGCCTGTGGGGCCCACAGTTCGTCCCCTCACTCGCTCCTGAGAGAGAACAGCTCACCCTCTGCACAGGTACAGAGCTGTAGCTCAGTATGCTGTGTTTTCATGTAGGAAGGGTGGATGAGAATATTAGATATTCATTTAAGTTAACTGGCGGATCCTGTTGTTTTTGTATGCTGTTAACAAGTGTACGTCATCTCTGATTAGCTTGGTGTGTGTTTCCTTCCTCGCAGGTGCAGCAGAGGCTTGCACGGGGCGGGCAGGCGCCGTCAGTGAGTTTGCCCGTGCAGACGAACACGAGTCTGACGATGCCCTTCTACAGCAACCCCATGATGTTCTCTCAGACCAACACGAGGCCTCTGCAGGATGCAAACCAAAGACACACAGACAACGAGTTCAGCCAAGATGGACAGCTACGGTGAGAGCCTTGAACATAACACGTAACAGTCAAGGCCACAGGTGATAATGGCAGTATGGCAGGCGTTATGGAAAATTAGTAGTGCACAGTCCGTTTTATGAATAGCATGAAGCAGTTTTCTATCGTCCCACACAGAAAAACGGCTTCCTTCAATTACTCTTAACTTGTTAAAAATAATTACAGGATCCTGAAATGATGGAACATGTACTTTAGTTCCGAGCTCTGATATGCTGAATCTTAAAGACCCTGAGAACTTATTTTCTCAATCAGCTTCCTACTACAAGCGATTGGATCCTACATGAACAAATTTTTTGTCCAAAGCTGGAACAATTTGGCGTTTTTCACATAAGCGATTTCTGTTTTTGTTTTCTGGTTATTTTAATTTTAAGTATGAGTCTGGCTCCAAATCATTACAGAAATTAAGAGATATTATTATTTCCTTAGAGGAAAATGTTAAGGTGAAAACCTCTTTCTCTTTAACATCATGCTCTAAGTTTTTTTTTTTTTTTTTTCCACTGTACAGACTGAGTTCTTCCAGTAACAGATTTTATTTTCTGCAGCATGCTTCTCAACCAGCCAATGCAGACGCTGGTTCCAACTAGCAGTGTCACCACACAGCCTTCCCAGTGCAACATGGGCATCTCCCAAACCATGTGAGAACTTTTCCGTTAGCCTGCAAGGAGACACACACACACACACACACACACACACACACACACACACACACACACACACACACACACACACACACACACACACACACACACACACGTCTGTTTGTGTGATTTTGATGTCACATTGTGCCCGAGCTCTTCATCGTGTCCTCCATACAGATACACCTTGGAGCAGCAGATCATCGCACCCTCATTCTCCATGCAACAGGTCAACTGCAACGCCGTCCTTGTGCCCTCTCCGGTCTTCACGTCCCCCATTATGTTCCCGCACAACAGTTTCATCACACACCAGTCCCAGTCAGCCTACCAAACCCAGCCTCAGGCCTCTCAGCACTCCCTGCAGCTACAGCAGCCTCAGCAGTTCTTTCAGGTACGACGACCACCTGCTATGTAGCCACTCAGCCATATCAGTCTCTAATGTGTAGTTTCCACTGGCATATGTTTGACTTGAAATTCTGTATGTAATAATGGATTGTTGCATAATGATGCTCAGGCTTTATATTTACTGATTTATGATCATTTTAGGCATTACACTGCATCTGAATCCTTAGTTACCACAGCAACAAGCGATTGTGCCAGGCTGTTAACAAAGAGAGTGGTGTTACAATCAGTCAGTCTAAAACCTAAGTCTTGTAACATAGCTAACCCTAATCTAAAATTCATTAGGTCAGATATTAAATCAAGTCATACGGAGTTATTTTCTCCAGACTTTTTATATCATGTTTGGCCACAGCTGGTCAAAAAACTTTTTTTTGGGCAACACAGAAGAGTCTTCAGTTTCTCTATATTTCCATACCCCAGACCTGAATTTTATTTCATCATCGTCTTCGGAGATTTATTGAATGAACAGTGTTTCCACCGTGGATCATAAAGGTGTGGTTTGCTGTGTGCTGAGGACAACAATCCTGTCTCTGTATCAGGGCCTTATTGCATTTTATTTTTTATTTTCCAGTAACTAGTAGGACCTATATGCCAACTTTAAGAAACCATAGATGTGGATCGAGCCATTTTTTCACTAGCCAACAGTCGCCTTCACTTTATCCTGCATTGTAACACAACTGGGGTGAAGTTAAATATTATATAGAGTTAACCGATTATACAACGCATCTGCAGCTTCCCAAGTTTCCCATGCTCAAGGGGAGGGTTCAAACCAAATATCTATAACCATTGGGAGAGTTTTGCTTTTTCAAAGAGTCATAAGATTCGGTCCTTACCCCTGGCATGTTTACAACCCAGGTACCCATGTTCAGGTACTGCAGAGTACTGTACATCTTAATATTAAGAGATGGAACTCATGTGTAAACCATGTATCATGCATCCCAGTCAAGGGCTAGATTGGCAACAGTTCAAGAAAGATTTCACATATAAAATTTAGTAAAGGAGGTTTTGCCCGCTGGCCAGAGTGCATTCACATTCTGTTTGGTGTCCACAGATGACTCAAGGACTTGTACAGGGTGGGTCTACTCCAGCATTCTTACACACCACTAATGTCCCACAGCAAAGCACTGTGGGATACATGCAGCAGCAGCCGCAAACGCAAGCACAACAGCAACAGCAACAAAGGCAATACCAACATTCCCAAAACCAGACTGGCAGCGTTTCAGACTTCCGAAATATGCTGACTCGGTAGCGCTGTGGACGTCGTCGGAGCGCTGAGATCTCCCTGTGTTGTGGCCATGTAGGCGGCAGCACGCTGTGGCATTTGGAAGTCAAACTTGACGTCACGTTCTGCAGCAGAAATGCTGGGAAGTGGAAGATCGCTCGTAGTGACCTTACCTTTGATGTGAAGCTGCCCGTTCAGAAGAAGCCGGTCCGTACGTCACTGGAGTGAAAACCACAAGCGGAGGCTGAGCTGACCGAACCCCAGCTGCAGGACCTGAGGAGAGTCTGAGGCGCTGGGGACCTCATCGCCGGCCCACATCACAGTCAGTCGTCACTCGGTGAAACTGCTGGAACAAGTGGATTATCAGAGCTTTCAAGAAGACACCACTTTCACATGTTTACATGTGGACGTTTCCTTCTAAGTGTCTGTTTGCACTTTGCTACAACCCTCCTAACCCCCAAACGTAGAATATTTATTTTTGCCCATGAATTAATATTCTGTTTTCCTCACTAATAATGGCTTAACAGTGAGATTAGTTTTCACACCTAGAGCTCAACACCCCTCCCCAGTGACATAATATCATCACCCCTGGTCAGATTTTTAGCTCCAGTGAAAATTCTTCATCTCATAAAGAGATGTGTGAACATGGGAACTCTGCATCGGTGTGTACTCCAGTTGGCAGACATTCAGACGTTGCTACAATTTTGTCCTAAAAACAATGATTTACTAGCAGGTATGTTCATGGCAAGTTGCTCGAGACGGGCTTTGTTATTGTGGCACGGTGGTGGTGAGATGACTATCATAGCTAAAATCAGGTTTGATAAGAATTCAAATGTAACATGCTACACTGGGAAACTGGGGGGAATATTCTCCAATTACTAGAAAGGTCTATCTAGATTTTTAAAGCCTCAATCTGGGACCGAAGAAGGGGTGCTACAACTATCACACCACTTCTCCCTGAGAATGACAAACAAAGCTCTGGAGTCCTGATTTTAGTTGCTCCTGATGAGCTCCGCAGCATGAGTCTTTAGGTGATAGACAGGCCACCAGAGGCGGAAAAAAAAAATTGTGCCTTTAACCATGGCACGTCCATGGTGCAGTTTGGTGGTTTTGTCTGATTACGGCTTTAAAAATCCAGCTCAGGTCCATTTGGAATACAAAGTTATATTTTCATAGGCCATGATTTATTATTTTCCACATCAGATTAAAACAAAAGACATCTAGATTTGTATTGGATATATTACAAATATATATTGGATGCTTTTTGCAACCTTTACATCGGTAAGTCCAAACTCTTTTTGAACACTTTCTGTTATGATATTATATAATAAGATTCAATTAACTATTTACTGAAACCCTAATTAGATCAATTCATGTTTATTTATTACATATATATTTGAAACAATACATAGGATAAGAAACTAGTTTTGTACACAAAAGTTATAATTGATTTTATGTGTTCATTTAGACATTAAAAGGTCAACACTGGTCTTAACGTCTTACCCCATCATGGTTTAATGCAAGACGTTTTTACAAGAAGAGTGCTCCACCTCTGACATGTATGTGGCTAATTGTAGTTTTCCATACCACAGTACAACACACTGCTGCAGGAGCGTAAGCATGGTGATTTGAATATCTCAGAAGCAGCGATAAATAACTTGGAGGAGATTCTGCCTGCTACGTGCATATTTCTGAACAGCGTTACCCTGGTCTGGTCATTTGTTTGCTTTATTTGAACATCTGGAAAGTCACAAAAGTTACGCTCCAACCATGAGCAGCTGGACTCATTTACACATAAATAATACATTGCTTCCTACTATGAATGTGATCTCATTGGAAAAAAAATGCTAGCAGATATTTCATTTACCTTAAAACCATAGTAACCTCCAGTGTGCTATTTTGTGAAATATCATACAGCTGCAGTGATAACAAAAACACTAAATTTGTCATTATTTTCTAAGTATGAAACATTGTTTATTCATATATCTGAAAGTTGCTCAACTGATGTGCAGAGTCAGTCCTGTCAGTATTTCAAGAGGCTACGATCTTGCTGTTTTCATACTGTGTCGGTTTTTAACTTTTTGTGCAACAATCTTTTGAGTCCATCATATTTTGTGAGAGACAGTAGAACGATGTCCAGAAAGAAAACGTACATACTCCGTTATTTAAATTCAATAGTCTTCGATTTTTAAATTGTTTTCTGCGTTACATAGTCGTTCCCAGATAAGTCAGCAGGAAAAACACGGTTTCTCGTAACTGTGGAAGTGTTTCCTGATATTCTTACTGCGGAGCTTGTGTTACACTTTATTCAAATCAGCCCGTAATGCTCAGTATGATAGTCTGGTCTCAGCCACTTCAGCTATACTCATTCAAGTTAACCATGTTACGGTCCCATTCAAGACTGGTGCTGTTCATATTGGACAAGACTCAACTGTCGGAACACTTTCAGCATGTATGTTCAGTGCCGTTTCACACTTTCCTATGTGCAATGTCAATTTGAAAAAGAAGAATGTTAATTTATACTGTTTTAAATGTTTCAGAACAGATGTACAATGTATATAGAGGTGTATAATTAGCAATTGTACCATGTAAATTATATGGAAGTATTTTTTTAAGGAAAACGTCCTAACATTCCTTCAGACGCTGATATAAGCAGTATCTTTTTTTTTTTTTTTTTCCCCCCAAAAAGGTACAGCACGTATCCACTAAAGACTATGATCACAGAGATTACACAGGACTTAGTCTGCATGGGAATGTGCTGCAGAGTGTTAGCTTCTCCCAAACATGAGACGAAACGTGATAACAGGACACAGAAACCCTGGAGTAAAGGGTCACAAGTTCACAATGATAATGACCAAAAAAAAAAAAAAAAAACATTAAATGAAGAATCTGAATCTTTATTTTCTTGTCAAGAAGAATTTCAGACACTGTTAAGAGCCCACATCAGGATGCAGCAACAGCTGTCCAGCTGTGTGGTCACTGCTAGTGATAATAACAGCTCAGTCTTTAAAAGGTAATTCAGCCAAAAGAATTTTTTTTTTTTTTTCAGTTTAATGGGTTGAGGGTTTTTTTTTTTTTTTAAGAAAAAGTGCAATTGTAGATCATCATGAAAATATTATTTTAGATGGGTGAGGAAAGTCTCAGTCTTTATGCATCTCCACACTTCCACATGTTCAGTATAGAAACAAAAGTGACAGCCCATAAAATTTGAGTTCAGCCAGTGACTCAGAGGTGCCATAGATGATTATGTCTATTTTCCTTTATTAATTAATTATTTCAACTACTGACAAAAAAATAAATAAATAAAAAATCTGAAGACACCTTTGGAATATTTTGCAGAGTATCAGCCTTTCAGGCGGAGGTAGTAAAATTCCTCCTAAAAATCGTTTTCCATCTAAACACATCATTCAGATTTCAGTTCTTGTCTGTATACAAAATAACTGTTATCATATTTTTTTAGGTGTGTATTGCTTCACAGAAATTATTGTAAATAATCCATCTGGTCAGTAACTACAGTTTTTCTTTGTGGTTGAGTTAAATGCTCTCTCCAGCAGTAGTTGCCGCACCATTATTTTTTTCTTCAACTGTCAGAATGCTTTTTTCTTCATGGGGTTTTTCATAGAGTGTCAATGTTTTTGAAGTCATGTGATCTTAATAACATTTAAATTGTACTTTTTTCTTTGTAGAACAATGACTGACACAACAAGTGTGAGGTCAGATCAATGCTTTTCTGTGTAAGATTTGCCAGGACATGAACAAAACAAACCTGGTACACAGCCATTTCTGTTGTTTCAGTGCAGAAACAAACATTGAATATATTGTATAATAGAATGTAAAAAAAAAGTTTAGACTATATAGTTGTTTATTTTATATGTCTAATAGATTACAAATGTATGTTACATGATTTTAAAATTAAAGTAATTTTGTAACAGATAATGAAGTGTCTTATTAGAGGAGGTGAGGCTTTTTTTTTTGAGTTCAACTTGGTGTTGCACAGTCACTTGTATGGCTTGTTTTCTTTGTGTATTTACCATCAAAATAAGCTTTAAAATATTGTTAAGAGTGTTTTAAAAGAAATTAACAAATTAAGTTTACATTCTAAAATATCTTGATAATAATTATGCTATATTGAATTATTTATAAATCAACCTGGATATTGTGAAATATATGAAAATAAATATTTTTAAACATATGTATGGTTATTCTGAGCAAACTGTTTACTTAGAAAATTAGTTGTTATGTACAAGAGTGTTTCTCAACTGTCTGTTCTTAATGCAAAAAGTCGTATTTAAACATCAGAAAACCAGCCAATATCAATCTATGAAAAAGACTGAGCAGGCCTGGACACTGGAGGAAAAAGATTTGACATCAGAACTTAAATAAAACATCGTCTTTAACAATTCTCTGAGGAATATATATTGTTTCATTAGAGCATTTGTAAAATTATTCAGACCTTAATGATGATTTGATTTTCACACTGGGTCATTTGATGGCAGCCACCCAAAATACCATACCTTTCTAACAATTATAAGTCTGCAGTGAAAATTTCCTGGTCAAAGCAGTGAAAAACTTGCAGTGTGTAGTAAACTGACCCTTTCTTTGTTGCCTAAGCAACTTCTGTCAGCCACAGTAAATAAACAGTTGATTCTGATGGTAAAAAATATGCAATTTTATATATTTCCATATTTTAATAGATCATAAAATAGTTCACTCTCTTCAAAATATTAAAGCACAATATAAAGTATAAAGTGACATTTACTGTACATGCGTAACATGGAAGTTCATATCAAATTGAGGTTTGGTCTAAAATAAGTGCACTAGGTTTTCCTCTTTCTGGCCAAAATAACTTTCTAATGACATGATTAATGCACACTGATAATAATTACAAGATATTCTCACAGAACTGAACACTTGCTCTTCTGTAGCTCCTAGTCGAGAGAAACCTCTGTCACTCTGTACACCTTGTTGATCAGGACTTCCACCTTATCTCCACCCAGATGACAAAGGTCCAAGATGCACACGACGTGTGTATCCTCCAGCTCGCCGGCAGTCACTAAGACCTCCTCTGCAAGACCAAAAAAAACCAAAAAAATCGCATTGTAGCATTAGCATTGCCTGTCAAAATGATCCTAAATATGATGACTTGACAGGTCTGCTGGAAAAGCATTTGTCGTAGCGACTGCTTTACCAGTGTGGCGGCTACCTGGCTCGGGAAGGGTTGCATCACCGTGGTTGGCTGCGACACTGAGAGGGCAGAGGAAGCCCGACGAAAGGCAGGACAGCATCGTGTTACCGTGGGGATCCTGAGGAAGTCCTACAGCCCTGGGCTCATCAGCACTGACAACAGGAAAATATGCAGCATCAACGGCTATCTGCTTGTTTATGCCTGCCAGGAAGATACAAATAAATAAATAAATAAAAAGTTTGGAAAACTGATTTTAATGGTAGTTGTTGCCATTCTTTGTCAACAATCAAAAGACATAAAAACACAGGTCATTTTTTAAGATGTCTCTTTCTGCCCTACCTGAAAGGAGGCTGTAAAGGCTGCCCTACCTGACAACGTTTGCTGGCTAATTATTATTCTAAAAGCTGCTTTTCGCTGACACGAGCATGTTAAACTACACAACTTGATGAAAATAGACTAAAAGACAGAATAAATGTTTAACAATGCAGGTCCATCTAAATAATACAGAGTTCATTGAATTGAATTGAAGTGGAAATTAATTTCGCAGCTCTCTAAATGTGGCAATGTGCAACTTGGTTTCCTCTGACAGCAGGTCTCAACCTTGAATTGTCTCATTGATGGTGTAAAGGTCAGTTAGCTGAGGGTATTCAGTATTAAATGAATACAACGGCAATTTTTTTCCCCTTGAGACGGCTTTTCATAAGAAAGAGAAAGCTGCTGAATCCACCCTCAGAATGATTCAGAGAGAACTTTATTTAGGGAACAAGAGGATGTTCTGCCACACTGTGCAAAGGTTGGACAACAGAGGTTAAAATGTTAATTTATACCAAGACATAAATGACAGGAAGAACAAAGAGCACACCTTTTTTCAGTGAGGGACTTTTTTGTGCTTCACAGATCAAAGTAATCCTCACAGTGAAACACTGCTTTACCTAATATTGTTAGTTGGTAGTATCCTGGACAAACCACAGGCGGGATGGATTCAGCAGTTTCTTCTGGTGTCCACCGCGTTGGCTGAAGGTTACCCCACTGCAGGAGGACGTTCTTTGCATTAGGCGTGAACCTCTGAGAGATGCTGTCCTGGTACACACCACCCTGGCACAAATGTTCAGATATATCTTGTCTTTGCTTCAGCCAACTGCTGCTTTGCCAAGATAAAACAACAGAGTCTGGTGGAGAACAGACAGGCAAGTGTCAAAAATGTGAAACTGACAGTGTATGAGATGACGTCAGATAAACAAAGTGAAGGTGTAGCTTCAGTACTTCACCTTGATTTGGATTTTGCGATTGCAGGCTATGTTCCACATCCTGAGCTGCCTCTGATTCAGAGTCACTCTCCTTTTCTTCCTGCTCTTGTCTTTCCTCTGTATTTTTATGTCCAGCCCTTCTGTAGGAGCAGAGACAATTAAGCTCAGAATGGTTGAAATGGTGAACTGATGAACACAACAAGCTGAATCATCAGTACCTTTTTGATGGCACGCTACCACGAATCAAGGAGGACTCTGTGGCTTTTCTGGAAAACATGTTTACACGTTACATTGAAGTAAATGTAGAGTTTACACTCTACTTAGTGAATTGTGCTCCTACTAGCCATAAAAGTACTATAGTGATTCAAAGTCAAGCTCGCAAATCTATTAGTCAGGGGTCAAATCATACCTCATTTCAATTCTTCTTTTTCTTCTGCTTGCTGAGATTTTCTCAGCCGAGGCAGATGTTAAACTGTCCGCCAAAGTCTGCTCAGCTGCTGGAGGATGACCGGGTGTGTCTGGTACACACACATCAGTAGACAAATCTGGCATCTGCAGGAAACCATCTGACTTATTTTACAGTTTTAATAGTCACTACTCTTGGGAAGACACTTTGAAATAAAGTCTTTTACCTCTTTCTCTTGTGTTGCTTGTGACTGCGTGGTCTTTGGGGTTTTCATGTACAGCACTGCCGTGATCTGTCCTTGTATTGCCAGTTTTTTATGTTCCCGATACTGCAGGGTCTCTAACTCCTTTTTCAAGTCGACCGCAGCCACCAGAGGAACTTGAGCTGAAGACGGAGCGTAAAGGTTTTACAATTACAAAAGTCGACACAGACAAATAAACTATATCACTTTTACTGTCGGATGCAAAATTTTAAATGCAGGGTGTACTTTACTCTAAAGGCCAAACTGTTGTACTATAAATTGTGTCCTTATCCATGGCTTGAAAGAATAGCTTTTGAAAACTCAAATACAATGTAAAAAGATTAACTCCCCGCAACTAGGCATTAAGATATAGACATAGCAAGTGTACAGTACAATTGAGTTATCTGCACCGTACACTACAGCGCATCTTGTGGCAGAACTGCAGGAGAACGCTGACCCAGATTTTATTTGATTTCTGCCACCCACAAGAGAACCAAGTGCATCTCATTATGGTTCAGTACTGAAGCAGAGCTCATCCTTTCACAGCTTGAAATTAAAAGACTAAAAGCTGGCCTCTAAAAATTGCACTCTGATATTAATGTGTTCTGAAAACTAAAAACAAAAAAATGTTTAAATAAAACTATTCATCCGTGAACCATTCGGTGGGTTTTCCTCACCTGAGGCATCTGCCATTGACTGTGTAAATGTCTTTGGGGGACGAGGGTAGCAATAATAGCCACCAACAGCAGTCTTCTTGAGGATGACGTTGTCCTTCAGAGTCTTGGTCCACTGGATGAAACTCTTCACTGTGGGATCACTCACATATGGCTGACCTTTGTGGTAGCCTGTTGTGGACACAGATAATATACAGTTTGTGTCCAGCTGCAGTAACCAATACTGTCACCACATATATGTAGGCTGTCATCAGGTACTTATCGTTACAGGTCGATTAACCTGTGATGAAGGTCTCTGTCTCGCAGCTGCTTGTGAGGTAAGGCAATGAGCCCTCTACTTGACAAACCCTCATCTGAGTGCATACCAGGTAGGTCACTGTGGAAGAGATGAGTATGTATTAATCAAACTAAGGGAAAATGCTTTTAAGTCTGACAGCAGAGCTAACAGTTATGAGCTGATACAGCTGACTTACTTGGGCATATACAACTGAAGATTTCTGGTTGGGAAGAGGAAAAAATCTCTAGAATGAAAGGATGGTTAGATGTCCCATCCACTGCGTGGACCCAGCGATACGTCCAGTATTTTTCTGGACCTAAAAGGTGAACATCGTCAGTCGACAATAACTGAAATATAATCAAAAAGGAAATTCAGCAGCTTTCCTTCAGTTTTCACAAATAATTTACATTTAATAGATAAAATATGAATATTTCTTACCCTTGTTCCCTTTACTCTTGACTCTTTCAACACGACCAACAAATGTTACCAAACCAATGATATCACAAGCAGAATTGCTGGCTAATTTTTCCAACTCTGACCTGTGAAAAACATGCATAACATGAAGCAGTTTTTGAACAAAACTGCAATCCTAATAACACAGGGACTAGCAAGCATATGCTGTATAGACAGAATAATATTAATCAGTATGCCTTTCATATTTGTATAAATCAAAACATTCAAAAAATAGCATAGCAAAAATAGCATATCTAGCACACCTCAAGTACTAGATAAAGACAGACAGATGTAAGACGGTAGAGTAATGAATCAATAGCAATTCACTACCTGGTTGTGAACTGGTATGAAACCTCGGGCAATCCCCACTGAGGCAGCACACTCTTTGGTGAGACTACAGTGATGACCGAAGCTGGGTTGCGAGGGTTCAGGCAGATTTCTTGGAAAAAACACATATGCAGACAGCATGGCAGAGTGTAAGCTTATGGGTGTAGCTCACTGGCCCTTTCAGAAATCACGGTGAGAGACGATGAAACTACACACAGCTATTTATGATTCCTCTTCAGAACATTGAAAATTTGACTTTCATTTTCCATACTGTGTAAACGCCAAGCCCAATTTTCAATCCAGGAGAATGAAAGACATGCAGAATAGGTGAAAGGGTCAAAGGATAGCCACACAAATTCTAAAGGTTGACCTTAGGTAAAAGCAAATTATTGCATGTATAAACTACAGAACCCCCCAAAATCCTGCAGCTGGAAAAAGTTGTAGTTAGTTGTTTTTTTTATCATTTGAATATGTGAGGGTCGAATAGACAAGTTACTACTACAACACAATGAAAATGTTATGCCTCATCTCACAGAATTTGTGCTTTTTCTGGTCAGACAATTAAAAAAAAAGCTTTTCACACGAAACGGTGGTAATACGCTTTAAAATTCAAGACTGTGATCAGTGGTTATGTACATACCTACAGAGTTAAAGGTCTTCATTCTGTGATGGTCCATTTGCGGGCGTGACCGGTTTGAATAACTCTGCTTGAGCTTGTAATTTTGAAGGTACAAAACTGTCCCTACGTTCAGTCTCTTGTAAAATTCTGGACAAAGTTCGTTCCAAAGCACAAGGGACATTGTGCCACTCTGGTCAGCAACTTCAAAGTACGCCTGGAATATGGCAAAGCATGAGGTGAAAAAACAAGTAAACTACACTTTGTCTAAACATAACAGCAAGGAAAGAATTATAAGAAATATGAAAATGAGATCCTGTTCACATCTTGTTACTGTGGCTCATAATGCTCAGCTAGTTCAAACTCACCTGGTAGGGGTAATCAATCTTGAGCCCAAACTTCCCATAATATCTTAACCTAGATTTGTGTATTATCTTCACTAGGAGAGGGAGAGGTTTCCATGGGCTTCTATATGACTCCAGACTACTTAGTAGAGTAATCTTGGACACTATTGAAAAGAAGACATTGCAGACAACACATCATCAGGATATTGACTGCAAGATGGCAGCCAAATCCAATTCAACTCTGTCATGGAAAATAAATATTTATTTGCAAAGGAGAGGTGTTAGCTGGAATGGCCAGAGAGACAATTTTAGTAAATATGTTTTAGTCAACAAAGGCGTTCCTACCATCTACACTTTAGACTTAGCAAATTATTATTATTTTTTTAAATTAAATTATGCAAGTACTTAATGATGTACGACTACATATTGTCTAGGATTCTATGCATTGCAGTGTCTTGAAATAAGGCTTAACATTTGTCTATTCTAGCTCTTAAAACCTGAATTAGTTACAATTATTTTCTAAAAATATAAGATTGTTGTAGCTGAGTGAACAGTAATGTGTCCTGTCTACTTGGTCCTCATACATGTGCTGAAAGAGTGATTCTTATCATCAGTCATTTAAGTTAGTTATCAAGCAAGAAAAGCCAAGTAGCAGGTTCCGCCTCGGTAATGTAAATGCCGTGTAACTCTCAGTGTGTGACAGAGGGATCAGGGAGCAGCATCTCACCGTCCAGCAGTGTGTCAGATGAGGGAGAGTCTGAGCTCCAGACGTCTCCCTCTGGATCGTCGTTGTTCCACAGGGACAGGTAGTGTTTGCGGCTCACCTGAAGGGGAACATCACTGTGCAGCACCACACTCCTCTCCATGCCATGCTTGACCAGCATAGGCAGTGAACCGACATCGCTTATACGGGGCAGGACGACAGACCTCTCTGCGCCACATATGAGCTTTTCAATGCAAATGTAACCGTGTCCCAGTCTTCTCTCGTTGTAAACAAAAGAGCACTGCGTGATGCTGATGTCGGTGCCAGTCCTCAGGGTGCTCGTGTGCACCAGGTGATTTAAACCAAAGTGAACCAAGCATTTTGCTCGCCAGACTCCGTCGGTGATGGTCACATCGTAGGTGTAGCTGTGGAGCTGCTGCTGCTGCCCTTCAGTTTGCTCGGATAAGTACCTCTGAAGTGCAATGACAGCGACAGGGGCCCCCTCCCCAGCTTTCAGCTTCAGACACTGAGTCGAGGACAATCGCTCCAGCGTCCACTGGAGGAAAGACGCTTGAGAGAGACCAGTCACCATCGAAGAACAAGACGAGTTATCCTCCATCGCGGAAACTTCTTTGTACTAGTCACCTGCTAGAGAGACAGTGTGTTGCTACTGCCCCCAAAGGGATCTCATGTTAGCTTGTTGACTGAATAACGAACCTCTTACTGCCAGTGTTAGCAACGCTTTTAAACTGACACAGACAAACTTGTCGCACCTGAATAAATGTAAAATCAGACTTATCTCCCAAAATCTAGCATACCATAAAAGTCTTATTTTTCGGTATTTTAAGAGGAGGCTGCATCGTCAACGAAGTTACTTACTTCTGGCTAACAATACAAACAACGCGGGTGCTGTTTGATTGCGTCACTATTTGCCTTGAACAAAAACAACAACAAAAAACGTGCGCAAAACGAAAGAAATTCACTTAATATATTTACTCGGTTTATATGTCTAACGTTACTACGCCAAATATTTCAGTCCGACCGAAAAACTAGCTCTTAAATATGAATGTACGCAGCAAATTCCTATTTTTAAATTCCGCGCTCAGCTGCGGTTGCTGTCGGATTGAGCTGACGTCATCAAAGCGCGGGTTGCGTTGTAGGGCGAGAGTGTGTTTGTAGTTCAATTGTAAATTGTTTAAATTTATTACATTTGGCGATCTAAACTTTTACAAGTTATGTGAGAAAAAGGGATTATTTTTTCTACATCAGCTATAACTTTATTTAATTGTTAGTTGCACACATGCAGATATATGGAAATGTATTTCTCGCTTTTAGTCTGTTTATTTGTCTGAGAATCGCGTGAAACCGGTGAAAGTCTCTTTTGGAATGATGGGCTTGCCATTTAGTCGGTCACTGTGCACCCATCTCACTACAAAGAATATTTATAACGCTGATGACTTTAAGAAAAATAAAATGTTGCTGACTCGACTGATTTTAAATTTGCCAGATCTGATTGGAGCGTTTGGGGGCAGCAGAGATCAGCATGTAAAAACAACGTCGAACTTTTATGACAGAAGAGAGTTGAGACACGCTGAAACTGATGTGTGGATGCACTTTGGATCAAACGTCATCATCCGAATATTTAAATAAGGCTTTTTGTTTCATATTTGATTTGATAGCCGGGGTTGTAAGGATGTCAAGTGCAAATGCAGAAAGGGCCAAATTTGTTTTGCTTTCATTTAAACAACTGATTTCCAGGTTTTTATTCCATTACTTTCAACACTGTTTTACATATAATCTTCATGGTACTGAGTGCTGAAAAGTATTAATCAAAAACAAGGATGGATGGATGCAATTTGGATCAAACAGAAATCATTATTTATTTTACTATGTTTTATAGGATTTCATCTGATTGAGATTTTAAATAATAGCGTCATTGCATACTGATTTCTTTTTTAAGCGCAAAAATGCATTTTTTGTAGTCTTAATTTATTAGTTTTTAGCTTGCAGTACAATTGCACATGATAATGCATATGGTGAGTTGGTATTTTATGCTGTTTGTGGTGCCAGCAGGGGTTGACAAGTTTACGTTCCCTTTCCATCGCAACAGTCGCAGAGGGATTCAAATGCTCAAATGACGCCTGCTTTCCAAATCAAATTATTGTAATCCATCTTCAGTTAGGGAGGGAGTCCTGAGCTTAATTAAAAATAATGTGATCAAAAATATACCCACATAATTGTAATGATTGGGGCTCTCTTTTCCTTGTTTGTTTCATATAGTATCCAGTCGTCATGGTATTGAATGCTCAATATAACGAATCAAGTGAACTGATGTGTGGATGCACTTTTGGCGACAACTGAATACTGAAGTAAGGCTTTTTGTTTAAAATTTGATTTGATTTGAAAGTCAGTCAGTCGGTCAGTCAGTCAGTCAAAGCGGCCGTCCGTCCGCCACCCCACAATAGCTCCCACAGAGGACTCGTGAAGGCTCTGAGGGTCCAGACCAGGACTGCAGCCACTTCGCCCGTGGGAGCACGTTCGCTGAAAAGCGAGCCACCTCATAGCCACGAGCAAGAGATCGAGCCACGAGCTTGAAGCTCAGCGGCGATCCCTGGTGCAGCCCCTACCGACAGGCGCCTATCGGCAGACCGGGTCTCTCCTGATAACAGCCACGACCCAGGATCCTTCCTTCCTCAAGAGCTCTCCACGTCTCCTCTGTGGGAGTGTGGAAGTTAATCTGATGGCAGCCCCGGGTCCTATTTACAATCTCGGTAAATGAGGACTAGTGACGTCACCCGTGACGTCACCCCCTTCATTAAAAACTTCTGATAGAATCAAATATTTACAACTGATAAAAACCAATCCGAAAAATCCACCATCACTGATAATTGTAATGATTGGGGCTCTTTTTTTCCCTTGTTTGTTTCATATAGTATCCAGTCGTCATGGTATTGGATGCTCAATATAACGAATCAAGTGAACTGATGTGTGGATGCACTTTTGGCGACAACTGAATACTGAAGTAAGGCTTTTTGTTTAAAATTTGATTTGATTTGAAAGTCAGTCGGTCAGTCAGTCAGTCAGTCAAAGCGGCCGTCCGTCCGCCACCCCACAATATCTCCCACAGAGGACTCGTGAAGGCTCTGAGGGTCCAGACCAGGACTGCAGCCACTTCGCCCGTGGGAGCACGTTCGCTGAAAAGCGAGCCACCTCATAGCCACGAGCAAGAGATCGAGCCACGAGCTTGAAGCTCAGCGGCGATCCCTGGTGCAGCCCCTACCGACAGGCGCCTATCGGCAGACCGGGTCTCTCCTGATAACAGCCACGACCCAGGATCCTTCCTTCCTCAAGAGCTCTCCACGTCTCCTCTGTGGGAGTGTGGAAGTTAATCTGATGGCAGCCCCGGGTCCTATTTACAATCTCGGTGAATGAGGACTAGTGACGTCACCCGTGACGTCACCCCCTTCATTAAAAACTTCTGATAGAATCAAATATTTACAACTGATAAAAACCAATCCGAAAAATCCACCATCACTGATAATTGTAATGATTGGGGCTCTTTTTTTCCCTTGTTTGTTTCATATAGTATCCAGTCGTCATGGTATTGGATGCTCAATATAACGAATCAAGTGAACTGATGTGTGGATGCACTTTTGGCGACAACTGAATACTGAAGTAAGGCTTTTTGATTAAAATTTGATTTGATTTGATTTGAAAGTCAGTCAGTCAGTCAGTCAAAGCGTCCGTCCAGCCACATGGCCGTCCGTCCGCCACCCCACAATATCTCCCACAGAGGACTCGTGAAGGCTCTGAGGGTCCAGACCAGGACTGCAGCCACTTCGCCCGTGGGAGCACGTTCGCTGAAAAGCGAGCCACCTCATAGCCACGAGCAAGAGATCGAGCCACGAGCTTGAAGCTCAGCGGCGATCCCTGGTGCAGCCCCTACCGACAGGCGCCTATCGGCAGACCGGGTCTCTCCTGATAACAGCCACGACCCAGGATCCTTCCTTCCTCAAGAGCTCTCCACGTCTCCTCTGTGGGAGTGTGGAAGTTAATCTGATGGCAGCCCCGGGTCCTATTTACAATCTCGGTAAATGAGGACTAGTGACGTCACCCGTGACGTCACCCCCTTCATTAAAAACTTCTGATAGAATCAAATATTTACAACTGATAAAAACCAATCCGAAAAATCCACCATCACTGATAATTGTAATGATTGGGGCTCTTTTTTTCCCTTGTTTGTTTCATATAGTATCCAGTCGTCATGGTATTGAATGCTCAATATAACGAATCAAGTGAACTGATGTGTGGATGCACTTTTGGCGACAACTGAATACTGAAGTAAGGCTTTTTGTTTAAAATTTGATTTGATTTGAAAGTCAGTCGGTCAGTCAGTCAGTCAAAGCGGCCGTCCGTCCGCCACCCCACAATAGCTCCCACAGAGGACTCGTGAAGGCTCTGAGGGTCCAGACCAGGACTGCAGCCACTTCGCCCGTGGGAGCACGTTCGCTGAAAAGCGAGCCACCTCATAGCCACGAGCAAGAGATCGAGCCACGAGCTTGAAGCTCAGCGGCGATCCCTGGTGCAGCCCCTACCGACAGGCGCCTATCGGCAGACCGGGTCTCTCCTGATAACAGCCACGACCCAGGATCCTTCCTTCCTCAAGAGCTCTCCACGTCTCCTCTGTGGGAGTGTGGAAGTTAATCTGATGGCAGCCCCGGGTCCTATTTACAATCTCGGTAAATGAGGACTAGTGACGTCACCCGTGACGTCACCCCCTTCATTAAAAACTTCTGATAGAATCAAATATTTACAACTGATAAAAACCAATCCGAAAAATCCACCATCACTGATAATTGTAATGATTGGGGCTCTTTTTTTCCCTTGTTTGTTTCATATAGTATCCAGTCGTCATGGTATTGGATGCTCAATATAACGAATCAAGTGAACTGATGTGTGGATGCACTTTTGGCGACAACTGAATACTGAAGTAAGGCTTTTTGATTAAAATTTGATTTGATTTGATTTGAAAGTCAGTCAGTCAGTCAGTCAGTCAGTCAGTCAGTCAGTCAAAGCGTCCGTCCAGCCACATGGCCGTCCGTCCGCCACCCCACAATATCTCCCACAGAGGACTCGTGAAGGCTCTGAGGGTCCAGACCAGGACTGCAGCCACTTCGCCCGTGGGAGCACGTTCGCTGAAAAGCGAGCCACCTCATAGCCACGAGCAAGAGATCGAGCCACGAGCTTGAAGCTCAGCGGCGATCCCTGGTGCAGCCCCTACCGACAGGCGCCTATCGGCAGACCGGGTCTCTCCTGATAACAGCCACGACCCAGGATCCTTCCTTCCTCAAGAGCTCTCCACGTCTCCTCTGTGGGAGTGTGGAAGTTAATCTGATGGCAGCCCCGGGTCCTATTTACAATCTCGGTAAATGAGGACTAGTGACGTCACCCCCTTCATAAAAAACTTCTGATAGAATCAAATATTTACAACTGATAAAAACCAATCCGAAAAATCCACCATCACTGATAATTGTAATGATTGGGGCTCTTTTTTTCCCTTGTTTGTTTCATATAGTATCCAGTCGTCATGGTATTGGATGCTCAATATAACGAATCAAGTGAACTGATGTGTGGATGCACTTTTGGCGACAACTGAATACTGAAGTAAGGCTTTTTGTTTAAAATTTGATTTGATTTGAAAGTCAGTCAGTCAGTCAGTCAGTCAAAGCGTCCGTCCAGCCACATGGCCGTCCGTCCGCCACCCCACAATAGCTCCCACAGAGGACTCGTGAAGGCTCTGAGGGTCCAGACCAGGACTGCAGCCACTTCGCCCGTGGGAGCACGTTCGCTGAAAAGCGAGCCACCTCATAGCCACGAGCAAGAGATCGAGCCACGAGCTTGAAGCTCAGCGGCGATCCCTGGTGCAGCCCCTACCGACAGGCGCCTATCGGCAGACCGGGTCTCTCCTGATAACAGCCACGACCCAGGATCCTTCCTTCCTCAAGAGCTCTCCACGTCTCCTCTGTGGGAGTGTGGAAGTTAATCTGATGGCAGCCCCGGGTCCTATTTACAATCTCGGTAAATGAGGACTAGTGACGTCACCCGTGACGTCACCCCCTTCATTAAAAACTTCTGATAGAATCAAATATTTACAACTGATAAAAACAAATCCGACAAATCCACCATCACTGATAATTGTAATGATTGGGGCTCTTTTTTTCCCTTGTTTGTTTCATATAGTATCCAGTCGTCATGGTATTGGATGCTCAATATAACGAATCAAGTGAACTGATGTGTGGATGCACTTTTGGCGACAACTGAATACTGAAGTAAGGCTTTTTGTTTAAAATTTGATTTGATTTGAAAGTCAGTCGGTCAGTCAGTCAGTCAAAGCGGCCGTCCGTCCGCCACCCCACAATAGCTCCCACAGAGGACTCGTGAAGGCTCTGAGGGTCCAGACCAGGACTGCAGCCACTTCGCCCGTGGGAGCACGTTCGCTGAAAAGCGAGCCACCTCATAGCCACGAGCAAGAGATCGAGCCACGAGCTTGAAGCTCAGCGGCGATCCCTGGTGCAGCCCCTACCGACAGGCGCCTATCGGCAGACCGGGTCTCTCCTGATAACAGCCACGACCCAGGATCCTTCCTTCCTCAAGAGCTCTCCACGTCTCCTCTGTGGGAGTGTGGAAGTTAATCTGATGGCAGCCCCGGGTCCTATTTACAATCTCGGTAAATGAGGACTAGTGACGTCACCCGTGACGTCACCCCCTTCATTAAAAACTTCTGATAGAATCAAATATTTACAACTGATAAAAACCAATCCGACAAATCCACCATCACTGATAATTGTAATGATTGGGGCTCTTTTTTTCCCTTGTTTGTTTCATATAGTATCCAGTCGTCATGGTATTGGATGCTCAATATAACGAATCAAGTGAACTGATGTGTGGATGCACTTTTGACAACTGAATACTGAAGTAAGGCTTTTTGTTTAAAATTTGATTTGATTTGAAAGTCAGTCAGTCAGTCAGTCCGTCCAGCCACATGGCCGTCCGTCCGCCACCCCACAATATCTCCCACAGAGGACTCGTGAAGGCTCTGAGGGTCCAGACCAGGACTGCAGCCACTTCGCCCGTGGGAGCACGTTCGCTGAAAAGCGAGCCACCTCATAGCCACGAGCAAGAGATCGAGCCACGAGCTTGAAGCTCAGCGGCGATCCCTGGTGCAGCCCCTACCGACAGGCGCCTATCGGCAGACCGGGTCTCTCCTGATAACAGCCACGACCCAGGATCCTTCCTTCCTCAAGAGCTCTCCACGTCTCCTCTGTGGGAGTGTGGAAGTTAATCTGATGGCAGCCCCGGGTCCTATTTACAATCTCGGTAAATGAGGACTAGTGACGTCACCCGTGACGTCACCCCCTTCATTAAAAACTTCTGATAGAATCAAATATTTACAACTGATAAAAACCAATCCGAAAAATCCACCATCACTGATAATTGTAATGATTGGGGCTCTTTTTTTCCCTTGTTTGTTTCATATAGTATCCAGTCGTCATGGTATTGGATGCTCAATATAACGAATCAAGTGAACTGATGTGTGGATGCACTTTTGGCGACAACTGAATACTGAAGTAAGGCTTTTTGATTAAAATTTGATTTGATTTGATTTGAAAGTCAGTCAGTCAGTCAGTCAGTCAAAGCGTCCGTCCAGCCACATGGCCGTCCGTCCGCCACCCCACAATATCTCCCACAGAGGACTCGTGAAGGCTCTGAGGGTCCAGACCAGGACTGCAGCCACTTCGCCCGTGGGAGCACGTTCGCTGAAAAGCGAGCCACCTCATAGCCACGAGCAAGAGATCGAGCCACGAGCTTGAAGCTCAGCGGCGATCCCTGGTGCAGCCCCTACCGACAGGCGCCTATCGGCAGACCGGGTCTCTCCTGATAACAGCCACGACCCAGGATCCTTCCTTCCACCAGAGCCTGCCACGTCTCCTCTGTGGGAGTGTGGAAGTTAATCTGATGGCAGCCCCGGGTCCTATTTACAATCTCGGTAAATGAGGACTAGTGACGTCACCCGTGACGTCACCCCCTTCATAAAAAACTTCTGATAGAATCAAATATTTACAACTGATAAAAACCAATCCGAAAAATCCACCATCACTGATAATTGTAATGATTGGGGCTCTTTTTTTCCCTTGTTTGTTTCATATAGTATCCAGTCGTCATGGTATTGAATGCTCAATATAACGAATCAAGTGAACTGATGTGTGGATGCACTTTTGGCGACAACTGAATACTGAAGTAAGGCTTTTTGTTTAAAATTTGATTTGATTTGAAAGTCAGTCGGTCAGTCAGTCAGTCAAAGCGGCCGTCCGTCCGCCACCCCACAATAGCTCCCACAGAGGACTCGTGAAGGCTCTGAGGGTCCAGACCAGGACTGCAGCCACTTCGCCCGTGGGAGCACGTTCGCTGAAAAGCGAGCCACCTCATAGCCACGAGCAAGAGATCGAGCCACGAGCTTGAAGCTCAGCGGCGATCCCTGGTGCAGCCCCTACCGACAGGCGCCTATCGGCAGACCGGGTCTCTCCTGATAACAGCCACGACCCAGGATCCTTCCTTCCTCAAGAGCTCTCCACGTCTCCTCTGTGGGAGTGTGGAAGTTAATCTGATGGCAGCCCCGGGTCCTATTTACAATCTCGGTAAATGAGGACTAGTGACGTCACCCGTGACGTCACCCCCTTCATTAAAAACTTCTGATAGAATCAAATATTTACAACTGATAAAAACAAATCCGACAAATCCACCATCACTGATAATTGTAATGATTCTAACATAATTTATCTGGGGCTCTCTTTTCCGTGTTTGGGCTACAACCTTTTGTCAGGGGACATCTCATGCCACAGCATATATTGAGACTTTAACATCACACTTTAAACTTTGAGGTTGCAGTTTCAGCAAGGCCCTTTCCTGTTTCAGCATGACAATATTGACTTGCTCAAATCAACAATCATGAAGTAATGGTTTTCTTAGTTCTGTAAAGAAGAACTGTACTGGCCTACACTGAGCTCTTAACTCAGCCTCATCCAGCACTTGAGGGATGAACTGAAACACCAAAATGAGAGCCAGCAAGGCCTGATCACCCAGCATCAGTGTCTGGCCTCAACAATGCTCCTGCGGCAGAATGGGAACTAATTTCTGCATTCCTGCATTTCTTTCACCAAGTCACAATGCCTGTGCTTGAAGTAAGCATTAATATGTGTCACTCATACCATCAATATTCAATGGTAAAGGGGATTTACAGTTGTGCGTACTCCTGAACTCCTCCAAAAATCATTGTTGCAACTTCCTGCCAAGTGAATCAGCTGTCATGGTAGTCTCATTTCCTTAATTGAAGCAACGGTCACTGTACTCTGGCAGAATAACATTTTATAAATGTGCCTAACTTCTTTTACAGAATAAGTAGAGTTAATTCACAGTTTACATTCCTTTGCTATTAAAGTTTCCCTAAAATTAGGATGAAATAGACAATTAAATAAAAGTATGTTTAATTTTATAGAAGACGGAAGTGGCACATTCATATTTTTCACTCCATTTGTTACTGAAATCATTAATGTGTCAGTGAACATAAATTTATTCAAGGGGTCTGAGAGGAAGTCATGTTGATAGGAGGGTACTTTTATTGCATTTAGGGTCATTTCACCGGTCAAACTATACTGACACCACACCAAAATCTGAATATAGAGCAAATGCTCTCATAGATTTATTGAAAAAATACTTTAACATTTTCTTTTAGCCAAAATAAAAACATAATTACCAAATATTTAAATGAATTGGAAAACTAAAAACACAACATGCATTGTTTACATAGAAATATCTTCTTTTTAAGTATTAAAAAAAATAATACTTTTTAATTATTCTTTAAAAAAAGAAAAGTATTTGCATTTTTTCCCCCTTAATTATACCAATGTTTTGTATGTGTGTTTTGGGAAACTCAAGAAAATGGCTCAGAGCTATCTTTTATATATATTTTTAAAAATATATTAAACATCTTTTAAAATTTAAAAATCTATTAATATATTTCAAAAAATTGCAGCTTGGATAAAAAAACCAATTTTGCTCTTGAAGTAAAGATCAGCTAATACAATCTAAATTATTTACCCCCCCCCCCCCCCCATTTCATTTATGAAATAGCTGATCCCAGAGAATGAATCTCTGAGGACCGCCTTCTCGTCAGAAACTACAATCCCATAATTCTTTGCGACTTTGGCAGCATTTCTTGTCTACGTGGGAAGGGAGGGATTCGGACACAAACAAATTTCAACGGATTTAATGTTGGGCTACGTTGCCGATAACCGTGACATGTCAGGTGGATTTGAGAGATAACTCCATGACATATGAAACATGTGGCTCAAACCTGAAGAGATTCTGCTGAAGAACGCCTTTAAATTATGGGTCACCGAGAAGGATAACGACTATTTCGTACTGCAAAGGAGACGAGGGTACGGGGAAGGTGGCGGCGGTTTGACAGGTAACGTTCGCGGCTCGGTTTTCACCTCCTCGCACGAAGAGGACCGCTGCTGCGGCTTCGCCGAAACACATGAAATAAACAAACAAGCTTTGACCGGGTTGACTCGCCATACATTTGCTTATCTTACGCGCCGCCTGTCATGTGTGGGGCGGGTGCTGCTGTATAGCCCACTAGATTAAAAAAAAAACCACACACACACACACACACAAAAAAAAAACCCCAAAACAAAAAAACTCATTGCAACAGGTACAAGCGTCGGTGTCGAAATTGCATGAGTCGGTTTCGGTAGTGAACAGCTGGTTTCTCAGGTTGACACTCCAGCCTACAGGAGTAGAAGGGCTGTTTGAGCGGACGTGTCATATAGTGGCTTATTGGGTTTGTTTGATGTTTGTAACAGCACAGAGTTGACGAGGTCACAGGGGAAACGTGTGTCTGTCTGTCTGTCTGTCTGTCAGTCAGTCAAACACACAGCTCATCTCATTTCCTGCTGATTGTGTTTAGGTTGCAGGATGTACACCGGCCTAAAAGCTTTGAGCCACGGTTTTTGTCAGATGCAGATTCGAGTCACAATTTGCGAGCTGACAAAAGCAGACCCCAAATCACGTGTTACGTGTCGGAGGAGCATACTGATGGTACCGGTTCATCTTAAAAAGGATGTCCCATCCTTCGTGAGCATTTACCATTTGCTGCTGGTTTCCCCCAGTGTGTGAAGATTTGCACCCCTTTCTCCCAGAGGCTAGAGATAAAACACTTGAATCTGTCATCTTACTACATTGGAAGGGACTTCTCCCTGTACAATAAATGTGTCGCCCACTTTGCGGAGACACTGAAGCTTAGTTGGGCTGTCACACTGTAAATAAAGGACATGTTATAGTTTTTCCCGAAAATGAGATGTTATCTTTTCGCATTGAGAGAAAACTATTGTTTCAGCAGGGTATGGTTGCAACTAGCGGTTGTTTCCATTATTGATGAATCCGTCAGTTATTAGTATTTTTTCATGTATTGTTAAGTCTAAAGAAAAATGTCCGAAAAAGATCCCGAGGTCAAGTCTTTAAATCGCTTGTTTTGTCCAACCAACAGTCCAAGACCCAAACTTTACAAAGGATGGCAAATCCACACATTTTAGAAGCCAAACAAGCCAAAGCAAATACACTTTTTGCAGTTTGTTCTTGTTAAATTTCTTAAAAGATTAGTCAACTATAAAAGTGGTCATTGATGCATTTTCTGTTAGTAAACTAACCAATTCTTCAGCCCTACTATAGATATTTTGTAGAGTTGGCATAACAGCTTTCCCTGTTTTCTTGTTTTGGAAATGTGAATAAATAAATGTGATTAAAACAAATATATAAAATGTAAAACTGGCTGGCAATATTATTAGCAGACCTACTGATCATATATTTTTAAATGACAAATCTTGGGGAATGAACAGTAATTCGGGGATTGTACCCTTCCATATTGATTAATTATGACTTTGATTAGTTTTTGTTTAATTTAATCTTATCTTCCAGTTACAGGAAAGAGTGGTGCATGTTCAAAGCAACTAGCTGAAATTTCTTTTTCTTTTTTTTTCTTTTTTTTTTTCCCCAGGAATGATTTATGAACTTTTGAAAAAAAGCAGCATTCTCCTTTACATTGTGCAACATCAAGTTCACCCTCAGGTCCCTCAATTCCAGCTGAACCTCCAATGAGTTTCTGCTTGAGATAAAATCTGTTGCGTAAACCTAATTGCATGACATTCTTTACTGACTTGGATCTTTGAAAACCATCGTCACCTGACGGTATAAAGTTGTGCTTGTAAGACCACCAATGATTGTGCATTTTCACAGTCTCTGCCCTCGAGCTGCAGCGTGACAGCTGTAAGGTAATTAATAGGTAATTAATGATAATGAATGGTGTTGGTGTTCTAGCTAAAGACAAAAGGACCGAAGTCCTGTTGGCTGGTTTAATTATACTGGAGGTTAAATACTACCCGATGGTACAAAGCATGCTGCACTTGAAGCCCTCTCCACAAGAGCCTTTTGTGTCTAAAGTATTTTGAAGACTTTTATGCGTTTAAGCCTATCCTCTGCTGTGCGATGTTGTTCTACACTGATGAGAACATAAATTCTGTGAACCGTGTCTGATCATTTTGAGGCCTATACTATTTGGTGGCTCACAAGTACTACATGTGGTGAGCCTATCCACGTTCAGCAAGGCAGGCCAGTATAATGCTGATGCAATGGGTGAGAGAGTGGTTTCAGTGCGAGCTTGTTAATTATTCATGGAGGGCATGTCAGAGAGAAGTTATAAAGGTAACAGATTTTGCTAATTTTAGTTGTGTGGCTCCAACATGGACCTGGGGGGGATCATTCAGTTCCATTTCATTTCCACTGTCAGTACAATTATAAAGGGACAGTCTGAACAACCCTAGACAGTAGCTGAATTAGCTGAAGTTAGTCATATTTTCTGATGCTGTCAAATCATCAGTAAATACAGCAGTTAAACACGGCTGTGATCAGTCAACAAACAGTGATTGGTAATTGGTCCGAAAATTAGGTCTTTTAATGAAAGACTATTGTGTTCATTCTTAGCTGCTTAATTATCGTATAGAAATCTGATATTTGACTTTTTTTGATTTTCAAAGGCGTCACATGGTTGAAGGCCACGTGTAGCAGACTTGGTTAAAAATATCAATGTACTGTATGTTACAGGCCTCCTTGTGGGAACTCTGGATACTGTGTTGGACTCCACATCCAAAGTTGCTCCCTACCGTATTCTTCACCACACACCAGACTCACAAGTGTACTGGTCAATAGCATGTGGTATGTCACTGTATTTTCATTTTATTTTGGCAAATATTTCAATAGGCCATGCTGACATAGCATAAAAACACTCACTGTTAATATACTGACGTTTTAGCAAAATTCAGTCAGAATCACAATGAAGCCAGTATTCTGAAATTCAAGTTAATGTGAGAACTAACAGCAGAAGTTGTTTCTCCTGTTACCTAGGACTTTTTTTAGTGACAAGTCTATTTTCCTCAGAGATTAAAACAAACAAACATGATAATACTTTCAAAATAAAAGCATGCTCCACTTTATTAATCAGCAATTTTTTACGTTTTGCCTTGCGTTTGTGTAATTTTTCTCACTCTTGATATTGGGTCAGGTGTCACCAAAGAGGAAATTGTTCAGCACTGGGATTGGCTGCAGCAGAACATCATGAGGACGCTCTCTGTTTTCGACTCCAGCGAAGACATCACCAGCTTTGTACAGGGCAAGATTAGAGTAAGACCCATAAGAACAGACATATTTAACTGGGGACTCAGAACATCCCACACAACTAAATATTCAACAAGGTTATCTCTCAGCAGGGCTTTAATTGTAATGCTATAAAATACTGCATATGGTATTGGGCTGTACATTTTTCTAAAACTGTAGTCTCTGACCATCATTTGCTTAAACTGTAGTTCATTGACTTTTTGGCCATTTGGGGGCAGCACAACTAGCTGTAAAAACAATAGTGACACATTATCACGAGCGTGGCAAATGTGTAAACAAACAGTTGACTATTTCCATGTCATGCAGACGCAGAGCAACATTACCAATTATTCAGTCATGTCTGGCCACCCAGTGAATAATTCCAATATTCACTCTCGTTTTAGCTCTGTTGGTCTTTACTAACTTCTCTTCAGCTTCTAAATTCTCCACTATATTCACCTTTGTCTGTCTGCTGTTTGGTGTTAAGAATGTAGTGTAAAGCGGATTTATCAGAGGTTTTTGGCTGGAAGAAAAAGCTTCCTGCTGCATCTGCAAACAACACATATTAGAGTGGTGAGACTGAATGAAAGCTAGTTTGGAGGCCATGAAACCAAAACAATGAGCTGAAAGATGCGACAATGTTCTGTATAACTGAGGTGAACTGCAGAATTGGGTGATAATTAATTCTTTAAGAGGAACACCTTTCAAATTACTCACAGTCCTTTTTTCCATTTTTGATAAAAAGGTATTGATTACAGCAGCTTTAATGAACATGATGCATTGTTCTAAAATCACCCTCAATCTGCAGTAACCCTCTATATTTAATATGTTAGGGTCTTATTGCTGAGGAAGGGAAGGCATCCCTGGTGCTGGAGGACGATCCTGAGAAGTTCCGAGAAGCACTTTTGAGGTTTGAGAAGTGGTTTGAGCTGCCACCAGAGGAAAAGCTGGTCACATATTACTCATGCAGCTACTGGAAAGGCAAAGTGCCCTGTCAGGGCTGGCTCTACCTCAGCACTAACTTCCTGTGCTTCTATTCATACCTGCTGGGAGCTGAGGGTAAGCCATTTCTGTGCCCTTTCATAACATGTGCTGACATTTGTCTTGATAATGTTGATAGGTGGCAACAAAGACTGTGGCAGCTCATAACGGCCACCATAGTGGGCTTTTATGGCCTTACAGGAACATTTTTTCATTATAAAATAGCTCTTTGTAATGACAGCTGCCGTAATTGTGAAAAAGCCATTAGAGCAGAGCTCTTAGTGGAGGCACACTTAAAAAATAGTGTGGCAAATGAAAACCTCATGACACCGAGTGACATTTTAAGAATATTCACAAAGACAAACATTTTAATTTCTTTGACATCAGTAATTCTTTATAATTGTGCCACGGAGTATGTTGTTACTGCAGTGGATTGCACTTGTTTTAATTACTGAGAAATTGGGCTTTGTTGGACAAAAAGAAAACAGAATTGCACAATAATCATAACACCAATTTACCAGTTCATTCAATATAACTGTCCTTGCGTCTGTGAGCCTTAATCACAGATTTCATTTTCATTTATTGTGTATGACTGCAGTGAAACTGGTCATCTCGTGGGACGAGATCTGGAGGCTGGAGAAAACCTCTAACGTTATTCTGACTGAGAGCATCCATGTCTTGGCTCATGGAGAGGATCACTACTTCTCCATGCTGCTGCACCTTAATGAAACCTTCGTTATCATGGAACAGCTGGCTGACTACTCTATCAAGCGTCTTTTTGACAAAGAGGCCTTCCAAAGAGAGTCAGCGCTCTTCGATCCCCTGCAAATTACCAAGCGGTACTGTCTGTCTGCTACACTGAATAGCTTTACATGATCCTGTTAGTGCTGGCTGCCAACTGTAAGAAAACGGAGTAAACACAAAGTTTGACTTGATTCAAATGTTATTTCTGTTTCTTTTAACCCTTCTCAAGTGTCAAGTAGGTCATACAGGACAATATTGGTGTTTGGTATTTTAAAAGCAACTTACTGTAGTTGTTTACTTTGACCATTTTTACTACATATTCCAGCTTTTGATTTGATATTGAAGCTAGAATCTTGCTTTGTAATTAAGAAAAAAAGAATTTCAATAAATGTTTTTACGTTTAGGGTTATAATAAAACAACAGGGCAATAAAGAAACTGTTATATAGAGGTAATTATGAGACCGTTCTGCATGTGAGTTTGAAGGATGCTTAAAGGATGTTGTTAGAAAACTTTAACGTGATGTTCTGTTCTACAGTATTTTCTGCTTTACTTCCCCCACAGAGGCCTAGAAGCTCATGCAAAGAGTGCACAGTTTCGGACGTTTTTCAGGCTTCCGAAGGAGGAAAACCTCTTAGAGGTGCACGAGAGCTTCCTGTGGGTGCCCTTCAGCCATTTTAACACACTTGGCAAGATCTGTCTGTCTGAGAACTACCTGTGTTTCGCCAGTCAGGATGGAAGTCAATGCCACGTCATCATTCCAATGCGAGAGGTAAAGTCAATAAAGGCAGTACTCCTGGATCGATAAAAACACTTCCAATAACGCACAGGCTCAAATTGCACACTGCATACCGATGAATAGCAGAAAACTCCAAAAGTGACTGTCAGGTCTGCCAACATTGCCTTCTTCCAGGTCGTTAATGTTGAGAAGCCAGAATCCAGCAGCAGGGCTTTAACGGTGTGTGTGCGTGGCAAGAGGGCGCTGCGTTTCTCTGAGGTGCGGGACTACCAGCGGCTTGCCAACACAATTCGTAGCAGGTGTGGCATCAGTGCCAGCCCTCAGCACTCTGCTTCATCAGAGGTAACGTTATTTAACTGCAGCTTTAATTGTGCAATTTTAGTTGTTTATTTACTCCTTCTGTTCATTCTATATAGACTGGAGTGGGTTCTGACAATGAAAAATGATTTGTCTTTATCTCCAAGGCCATACGAGGCGAATGCCAGTCACTAATCAACCACTTTGAGGACAATCCAGAGGATGTAACTCTGATGGTTGGACAGAAAGATTGCAGCAAGGCAGTGAGCACCGAGGCTCTCATGACTGTTTTCCACCCCCAGGATGTCGAAAACCTTGACCCCAAAATGGTAAATACCAGAGTTCTGTTCAAATCAAGCTTCCGTCTGTTTTCACCCACATTTTGTGGAAAACCACCACATTCACTGACAACATCTGACTGGATTACCATCATGCAATTGTAATGCATCAGAACCTAAAATATCTATGCACTGCAAGAGGGGGGTGTGTGGGTGGGTGTCCAATCAGTTCAGGAGTTGACATATATAAAAATGAAGTATGCGTTGCAGACCATTTACAGTAACAATGAGGTGTGCTGTATGTGTGTTTGAAAGCTTAAAGAAAAGATGAAGGAGCAGTCTTGGAACATCCATTTTGCTGAATATGGACGTGGCACGAGTATGTTCTTCACCAGGAAGACACAAGACTTGATTGTTCGTGGTGTTCCTGAGGCCTTGAGGGGAGAGCTGTGGATGCTTTTTTCAGGTGTTTATACATCAAACATTAATCTTGTCATGTTATGCACAGTAAACTATATGCTGTGTCAGTGATTTGATAACAAAGCCGTGCATGACTGAAAGTGTCATGTACTCAAGTGTTCATTCAACATCAATAATGAAGTAAAAGTTGGTTGGTGTGGGAACTCTGTAGCATCTGTTTTTGGACTGGATGTGGTTTTGCTTCTGTAGGAGCTGTGAACGACATGGCCACTCACCCCGGCTATTACACTGAGCTGGTTGAACAGTCTCTGGGCACAAGCACTCTGGCTACAGATGAGATTGAAAGAGACTTACACCGCTCTTTGCCAGAGCACCCTGCCTTTCAGAGTGACACAGGAATCTCGGCTCTACGCAGAGTCCTTACTGCCTATGCCTACAGGAACCCTAAAATCGGATACTGCCAGGTATTTTGATTTCTTTAGGCTTTTTGTTAACAGGCAGAAGAGCCCTGATTGACAGCTCTTAGAGGCTGTGAGTAAAATGCAGGAACAGCTATCAGCCAATTACTGTTACTTTTGCCAGAGGTTTGTTATCACTGAAAAATCTATGATAATTATGAAAAAACACATACAAAAACACGATTACCAGGAAGAGATACTCTCATAATCATACTTTCTTAATTTCTACTGGTAATTTATGTGAGAATATCCTGTTTTTGTGGTTTTAACAATGATGGATGAGGGGATAGTTATGGTACAGACTAAAAAGGCCACGTACCTTGTGGAAAAAAACCACTGGAGGTGAGAAAAGGCCACAGATACTCTAAAACAATTGAAAAATATTTTCAAGAATGCACTTAAAAATGTCCCTCGTAGACACAAATATCTTTATACTGGCCTCCACTTTGCAGTTAACCTTACACTTAGGACTGAAATAATCTGTTTTTGAAAGTGTGTCCTTTTTGTCCTGCTCAGGCCATGAACATTCTCACCTCAGTTCTCCTGCTCTACGCAAAAGAAGAGGAGGCCTTCTGGCTCTTAGTAGCCGTCTGTGAGAGGATGTTGCCGGATTACTTTAACCGTCGAATAATTGGTGAGAGGGGAAGCAAAGGATGCCATTCTGATACTGTTTCTGCTGGCAACTTGTGGATGTAAAATTCTAATATTTTAAGAATTTACTTGTGCTTACAAATGTTGCCCATCTTTCTTCAGGTGCTTTGGTCGACCAGGCAGTGTTCGAGGATCTGATTCGAGAAAACCTCCCCCAGTTGGTGGAGCACATGACAGACCTGAGTTTCTTCTCATCCGTGTCCTTGTCCTGGTTTCTCACTCTCTTCATCAGTGTCCTGCCCATAGAGAGCGCTGTGAACGTGGTGGACTGTTTTTTCTACGATGGCATAAAAGCAATTCTGCAGCTCGGCCTGGCTGTGCTGGACTACAACATGGAGGCTCTGATCAGCTGCAACGACGATGCAGAGGCCGTCACCATCCTCAACAAGTCTGTGTGAACACAAACTAAGCAGAGCTGACATATTTTAAACATTAGTGCTCTGCAAATGAATGTTTCTCTATCCCTTATGGTTTTTTTCAGATTCTTTGACAGTGTTACAAACAAAGACAGTCCATTGCCCCCAACAGTGCAGCAAGCTTCAGTGGGCAATAATGATAAAGCATCCCACTTGAATGTAGATATCAGTGAACTCATCCGAGAGGCCTACGAGGTACTGCAGGTTATTTCAGTATCAGTTTCAGTCAGGGATGTGGGTTTTGGGGTTGATTTGAACTAATCTTGTTTCTTTACAGAAATATGGAAACATCCGTTCAGAGGAGGTCGAGAGCTCACGGAAAAGAAACAAACTGCATGTGATCCAGACACTGGAGGATACAACCAAGCAAAATGTAGTAAGTGCCCACTGATTTTAGAGTAAGTAGTGTAATTAAATTGTTACATTGTTGGCATTAAAGATTGATTTTAAAATCTGTTTTCAGATTCGGGTGGTGTCCCAAGAAGTCAGATTCAGTGCCTCACACCTTGATGAGCTTTATAATTTGTTCAAAGTGAGTCAAAAACGTAATACAGTATCTTCAGTTTCATCATGCATAAATGACAGTTGTCATAATTAAGAAATGAGAAATAGACAGGTCATACTGTATTTCTCTTTGTTCTCTTTGTTTAGAGGCAGCATTTCCTCAGCTGCTACTGGACAATGCAGAGCCCAGCTCTTCTACATCATGACCCCAGCCTGGCCTATTTAGAGCAGTACCAGTTGGGTTTCCAACAATTCAGCGTGCTCTTCTCCCTACTGGAGCCCTGGGCTTTCTGCAGCACCAAGTGCACCCTCTCCCTCTGGGTCTTCCGCCTGATAGATGAGAACCAGGACGGCCTTGTCAACTTTAAAGAGTTCTGCTGTGCCCTTGGTAAGCTCACGTGTTCTCTACTCTCCACTAAAGCAGCTGTGAACCTCACTATCCCCACTGCTATAACTGCATATTTCTTCTCCTGCAGATACGTTGTACAGTGGATCTTTCACAAATAAGCTGAAATTCCTCTTCAAGCTGCACCTGCCACCAGGTGAGTGACGAACAAAGGGTAAAACCAGCAGCAGCAAATCTAAATTTAGTTGTCTCAGTGGCACCTGTCTCTTGTAAAATAGAAAATAGAATTGTGTTACTGTATCTTCAGCTTCAACCACTGAGCCATTTCTTTCAAAATATATTGACAGTGAAGATAGACTCCAGCAGGGTCAAAGTTCAAGTTCAACAAATGTTTTCATACAGGTTTCTTTACGGCCTTCAGATTCTACCTAACGCCATTACATGACAGCAATAACATTAGAGCAGCAGACACACAGAAGCAGCCTAAAGTAAAACACAAGGTCAGATAGAGTCACATCAGTCTTTTATCTACAGGACTTGAAAATGTATGAGTTGTCATTTCAATAATCCAGTCCATAACTCAGCATTTGTTGAGTGAGCACATTGCCTGGGGGAAGAAACTGTCCTTGAATGTGTGGCTCTTGTCTGCATGATGTGGCAGTGCGTGCTTGAGGGCAGGGGTAAGAATAGTCCGTGTTGGGTGAAAGAACTTTACCATTGCAACGATGGGTGTAAGGAGCTGTAAGGGCATTTTGCAGTGGGCTAGTTTCTCCACAAAGAGGATCTGATGAGGAAGCACTGCTCAAATTACTACTGACAGCTTAGCAGCAGAGTAGTACTGAGTCACTGTGATGTGCCGGGCCAGTGAACATCAGGCAGCAAAGCTTGTTTTATGTCTGATGGAGAGTGCACATTGCTTCAGCACCAAGGACAGGTCCCATCGGGGTGTCACAGTCCAAACAAGATGGTAGACAACGACTTCCAATGTGCCCCCCTAAAGCTGGATTCATACTTCTGCGTCCAGGGGCCGCACTGTACCTGCAGTGGCTACGTGTGTAGGCTCCAAGGTTGCCCTAAGTACCGAGTGTTTGTTCTTTACTTCCCCTTCATAACCAAAAGAATTCTGTTCGACCAAACCAACGTTTTTGAAGTCACAATCCTGCCATCATAAGACAAACACCTACACGTGCACAGTGCTGGTTAGTAACAAGTGTGCTCATAATTAAAAGGAAAATTTTACCGCTTATTAATTCATTGTCATTCCGACTTTGACACTGTGCAATGTGGGTTTTTCCTTCAGGCAAAGTATGCAGAGTTGTGGACTTCCAAGACGTATGCAGAATGGGCTGAAAAAGTAAACAAGAGCTCTCAAACGCTTTGAGGATTTCACAGTAGGGCAGCCCTGAGCCCTCATGGACTTACTGAGAGCCCACATCAAAGTCTGTGACTGTGTGAGGGGGAGGCATTGGAACTGGGCCAAACACTGCATTGATCAAGGGTTTTTCCAATTTTGAGGACATTACAGATAGGAGCGCTAAAAAGGGTATCATTCGGATTACAATATTAACAGTTCTACATCTGTGGAACATAAGGGACAGTTTGTGCTCTGTCAGAACTAGTTTGTAACAAGGGTTGTGTGACCATGTCGGAAATCAAAAGTGTGTATACCTGATTCGAACGACTACACACGAAGGTAGTTTGTCATAAAGAGGGCGTCGACGCAATATCATTTAGAAATGGGGACATTTTCAGACAGTCTCTCCAGGAAGACACTAGACAATAGTGTTGGACTTGGTTGTACATGTGAAAAGTGCCACAACAAGTTCTGTAACAAATGAAAGAATGAAGCCAGAGGGAGAAGTCCAATCCTTGGCTCCTTTCTCAGCTCTGCACAGCCGGCCAGTCATGGTGTAAAGTGGGTGAGATTGTTGGATTGTTGGTTTTCGGAAAGTTACAGAAATGGTTGGACACAGACCCCCTAATCTGACGTTCGAAAGGTGTGAGGGGAGGGAGTTTCTGAAAACCATTCGACAAGAAGTTCCGACGGAGCGTACTGGCACCTTAAACAGGATTAACTCGTGGCAAATGGACTTTTGCATTACGCTGTATCTTGTGTGTAAACTGAAATTAGTTATTGTGTGTACAAAGGTTATAATTTGACATACTGGCACAAACAAAGATCATATGGAGAGAGAGCATTCAGTAAAGTTCATGTTCATCTGCCCTTTAGGTTTGAAATAAAATTCTAGATTTTAGCCTGCTGCAGGCAATTGAAGAAATGTCACCCCAATCAGTCAGGTTTATCGTGTTTGAAATCCTGAATATCTTCAGCAGCAGTCATGACATAGACACACTGAATGAATAACCAACACGGCAATTTGTCAGGTTGTGCTGCTAATGCAGCACAGAGCTATCAGGCAGATATAAGGAGACTGCTGGCTGGCGAGGGTAATGGTTTAATCACAGTCACAGTCAGTGGTGGGGGTGGGAGCATAGACATGTGGCACATCTGAAGTAATAGTAGAGTGAGAAATTAAAATAATACAGATAGTCAGAAAGCATTTTACGAGGGAATGCCTTATTTTATTTTGAAGACAATAATCAATTTCCTTTGCACAGAATAGGTATGAATGAGTCTTTATTCACATGTGACAATACTGTATATAACAATGAGTTACCACTTTATTAGCCCCTCTAATGCATATAAATGAGTAGAGCCACTTTTTAAATATCAAGCAGTATTTAAATACAACACCACCACTAACTACAGTATATATCTAAGGTCATGTTAAAGGTTAAAAAAAAAGACAGAAAACTTCACGATGATGTCATCTATTGCAGCAGTGGTTGATTGGATTGCATTAGGCTGTATCTAATAAACTAATAACTCGGTGTATATGCACATCTATGTTTTCTTCAATCAGATTCTTTAACAAATCTCATCTACATTACTCATATGGATCCTCTGTCACCTCTGTCACTTTGTCTTTCGTCTTAGTGCACTCACAGACAGTATCTTCTAGCTTTTACAGGTAGTCCTTTGCACTTAAAGGAACAAAGAATCCAGCACTTTAATCCAGTGACTGAAGACTCTTCTCGCTTGAGTAGACTCACTGGTCAGCCTCTTTACTCTTTCTTTTCCCTTAAAACTCACATTTAAATTTTCCCCTTTTCCACCTAAATTCTGTGACGATTCTGCCTTGAATGCATTGATTGTTCTGGAAGCATTTCTCCATACAGTTTGCTCACATCCTGCTTATACATTTCAGCATTTGATCTTCCAGAGGATGGTGTGATAAGGAAAAGCCCTGAAAGAGGTAATTACACCCAAATTTATTATAAACACTCCATGGCTACAACAAAATTACTGTTTTGTGTGGTAATGTACAGTTTGTATGTAAAATTGACAGGTAGAGGAAAGGTGGACCTGCAGGCCTACCTGAAACAATGGCAAAATGAAATACTGAAGAAAGAGGAAACTATCAAGGACCTACCCCGTATTAATCAGGTAATTCAATCCATTTGTGTTTACTGATTGAAGAGACCATTTTTCTCCTGAAGTGGCAAAAAAAAAATGTAACTTCACATTTTCGAGATAATATGATCTGATGAAGTACAGAACGTGCATATTATTTTTTCTCTATCTCAGACTCAGTTCATCCAGTTCTCCAAGACCCTGTACAACATTTTTCATGGCGACCCAGAGGAGGAATCTCTGTACCGAGCCGTGGCCCATGTGACCAGCCTTCTCCTGAGGATGGAGGAGGTGGGACGGAGGCTGCAGGAGCCGAGTAGCCCGCCTGAGTCCACGAAGCTTACCAGTACCTCTGCTGCGGAGGAGTCTTCAACCGAAGAAGCTTCTAGCACCCCGGAGAGCTCCGACACCTCCAGCTCCCACAACAGTCAGGAAGCAGGGCCCGACCTCTCGGAGGTGGAGTGGTCGTTTTCGTTCGAGCAGGTCCTGGCTTCTCTGCTCAACGAGCCGATCATAGTCAGCTTTTTTGAAAGACCTATTGACATTCAGACTAAACAGGGACAAGCTAAGGTTGCCCAGCTGAAGCTAAAGGTAAATAAGTGAAAGGATACATTGCTTCTGATCTAAACCTAGAAGTCACCATGAATTTCCTTTCTCTTGGATTGGGCAGTGGGTTTTTTGGTGAGACAGAAAGCAAGTGGTATCATAAATGGAGAGGAGACATCAGATTTCAAAATCTGGGATGCTGTGTGTGTGTGCGTGTGCGTGTGCATGTGCATGTGGGGCTTGGAAGACGTGCAACATCTTTAAGCATTTCAAACACTGTAGTAAGAATCCACTGACCAACAACTTCAGTGCATTTTTCTGATGAGCCTCGTTGCAAACATATTGTAGGCTGTTGTTCCTCATTTCTAATGATGCATTTTCAGCCTCACTGATGAAATGCATCCTCTCATGTAGCCTGAGATTCTTCAGATTTGAACTGTAGTGTAAAATATTTTTCCCCTTTATGCCGTGGAGCATATACACTATAGTTTTATATTGTATAAGGGACATTCTGTCCTGTCCTCTGTATTTAGAAAGACAGTAGAGTTTGTCCTTCCTGCTGTCTCTGATGTACACCTCCATAACGAATGACGTAGACAAGGTGACTGAAAGTCCACAGGGAGATTTTCCTTCTGGATGTCTTGATATATTTTATCTTTCAGATTTGATCTTTTCATCCTGTAAATGCTAATGTGTCCTGTGACTTCATTGTCTCCTGGTGAGTATATCCTGTAAATGTCAGCTTATTGTGAGAAACACCAGCTTTTCAGTTGACACAGGCACAGAATACACAGTGGTTCAGTGAGCAAGGACAAGCTGTAGTATTGTCCATGGAAGCCACAAACCAATTTCAGAGATCTACAGAGATCTGAGGGAAGATGTCAGATACGTTTTATTGAGAGCATAAAGGGTTCAGTTACGGTATTATGCATTTGCAATAACATGAGAGAATGCCGTACTGCCACAGCGCACTCGTCTGTCTCCGCCCTGCAACAGCAGCACATGAAGTAACATAGAACGACTTCAAGTATATCACACTTGAAACTATGATCTGTAAAGGTAAACTAGTTTGAATTTCACAGTGCTGCTGCGGGGAGACCACTTGTGTCCTCTGAAATTGTGTAGGAAATGTCCTGTGTGTGATCTTCACAGTGTGAGTGAGTGATGTATTGTTTGCTTATTTCTGTCATACTCTACATGTAGGATGTTATGCTCTAGTATTGGTGCAGCATTTTGTACATAAAGGTCAGCTCAGTAGTCGTTTGATCATTGTATTTATGAGGCTTGTATTGAAAATGTAATATATGAGATAGTGGACTGTTGTGGACACACCTTAAACCTTTTGAAGGACATTTTGTTTTATCAAATCTCAGGGTGCAATTTGTGTAAAATAAAAGGGAGAAAATGGATATTTTTTGACCTGGGACATATAAAGTATATGAATGAGTTATAAATAGCCTACATCTTGTCTGGAACGTAAATATCGAGCATGTGTAGCATAGTTACAGGATTTGCCACATTATGCTAGCTTTCGACAAAGAGCAACTATTACTGCTTGTTACAGGAAGCCAGACTTGACTTACAGTATTTCAGTTGTTGTTTTCTTCTTATCTGTGCACTTTCTGCCTCTTTTCTTTGTTCTTGCTTCTGTCTCAGTGAATAATTTGCACAGCTGCTTGAGATTCACAATCTGTAGATATATGCCTGTATCTTGGCTGGATCTCAGAGGTGCAGCATTCTATCTCCAGGGGCAGAATTTGCAAATTTATAGAGCTTTATCTCTGCTTGTGTAGGGAAAGTGTTTTAGAAGCTTCTTAAGTGCAAGTGCAATTCTGTGCTATATTTTTTATTATTTTGCCATTTGCTGGGAACATTTTGTTATTTTCTTAATGAAGTACTTATTTTTTCACTTAAGACTTTAGGACCAATCTGAAGTGTATTTCATTGTGTAATTGTAGGGTAATTGACGTAGAGGAGCTTGTTGAAGTCAGCTGTACATACTCCTTTCAGTTCTCATTGGGACTGAAAATAAAAAAAATACTGTGTTTACATGACTGATATAAAAACAAAAACAGAAAAATCAAAACCCGCCCCTCATCTTTGATATGTTGTCACGCCCGAAATCCAAAGCATAATCAGTGACTTCAGTTCAATGAGCCATAATGTAACAGTGCTGAGGCAGCAGAGTTTCAACAGGAGAGCTCAGCCTAGGGCTTCAGGAGCGGAGTAGCTGAACATATTGCAGCCTTTCAAAACAGCAGCTTTATTTCCATCATTTCCATTATTTCCATTCAGTCATCTGTGACCACGGTCCAACTATTTCAGCACGACTGTTCACCTGCAGTTTCGGGCTGCGTTTGTACCATCTCCAAACTTCAAGGAATGATTTTAAAGGCTTTTCAAATGCGACTTACAGCCTCTTATCAAAGATGTTGTAATATTTCTGCTAGAATAATTGCATGCTTAGTCTATCTCTGATGATTTATTATTTTAAAGATTAGAGATCACATAAAGAAGACAAGTTTGCTTTCAAGAATTCATTTGTTGTTTTTCGTGGAAGAAATATAGAACAGTTGTTAAGGTAAACCATTTGATGCTCAGTACTTCCTTACTGTTTCCTCAGGCATAGCCTCTGAAAAATGGCACTTGAGATGATTTTTTTTCTTTTAGCCTGAAATAGTTAGTGGTTTCCTCTTGTTGTGGAAATAAATTAAAGGACATGACTTTGAAAGAACAGAGGGAGGGAAATCAGAGAGTTGGAATCTTCAGCCTCCTGGCACGCTGTCAGATCTGCCATTAAGCATTCAGAGTGTATACAGTAGACATGGATAATGCTCCGGCTGCTCCATTAGTCTATAGTCCTTATATCCTTATATTTGCAAATGCTTTTTATAGACTGTACCTTTTGATTAAAAGCTTGTTTTGCAAAATATGTGAAGCACAGATATTTCTGTTAACCTGCTTGATTAGGATTTTTTTTTTTTTTCATTTCCATGAATATGTACCAGAATAAAGAGTGATGATTCTATGAATAATAAGGTTTGGCTCCTTCTTGCTGAGTAAAGCACCTCTACAAACATCAACATGAATTTACATGTGACTGATGAAATGTTAACCAGTATGTATTACTTGTGTTTTAAAGGTCAAAGCTTTAGCCTGAATCTACTGTATATATTTGTCCATATGCATCTCAACAGCGTATGATATATAGGCAGTTATGTAGGATTTTATTTTATAACACATTTTTCTGCATTATGAAAGGGATATATCAGTTACAGATATGCTTTAAGTTTTTTACAGTTGTTAACTCACATTTCTCTATACTGAGCTCACTTTTTCAAAAATCTTCACGCAAAACAGCAATCAGTGTGGACTAAACTAAGGATCATTTTTCATTACTTTGGCACAAAATGCATACAATCACCACATCTTTCAAATTAACAAACTGTTCCCTCTGTCAAACTCAACCACCACCAAAGCCCTGTGTGTTTACAGTCACGTTTACTGTTGTGAAAACTGTTAAATTTACATTCAAAACCTAACATCACAGAAACTTTCTGTAAATGACAATGTACTTTGCTACGTTCTACAAAGAAATTAAAAATGCGTAACCTCCTAATTGGCCTGCAGAGCACTGTGGCATTTCACCATTCTCTCCATGTTTACAGCCCATCCCAGGATGTTGTCACTTTCCCTTTCGTCTCACTCCCCATTCCTCAGCCCAACAGAGGAACTCTGTTCCTCATGGAGATGGAAAGTTAATGACCACTGTCCATTTGATCAGATGTCTCTCTTTGATGTAATGAATAAAGGATGTCTGGACAAGTAGTAAATGCAGAAGATTGCAAGGATGGATCAGACATGTAAAAACATACTTTCCCAGGTGTATTGCAAGAGAGGACACAAGGTGTGACGTGGATGAGAACTTGTGGACAAATGCAGAAGAAAGGGTTGACTAGTACTGTGGTATTTGTAAAACTTTAGCCATTCCTTACAGGTATGTGTAGTGAAGATGTATGGTATTGTATTGGTTTCCTTGTTTTACTGAAACACATTGCAGCATAAGACAGGGCTTTAATTTGGATTTGTGTTTCTGGTCACCTGGTTAATATAAGTCTAATTTTCACTCTCTTTTAGCTCCTTTTTTGGTCTCTATCACCTGCTGAGGGAAAAAGCGAGCAGAGATTTTTTAGTTGCTAAATTCTCTTTGCTGAAAACAGCTGCCTGCTGTGGCCGAAAACGACGTTATGAATGCATTGAGAGCGAACCACAACAGTAAAGTTGGGGGCTGGACAGTTAAACAATGAGCTAAAAAGGAAGCCGCATAGGGGAGCTGCAGATTCAGGTAGTAGTTCTCTGTTCATCACTACGAGCGACCCCTTTCACGCTTTCGAATTGTTTTAACATTCTCAACTGATACATTGTTATCATAAAAATAGGGATTTAAAGCTATGATTAAAAGTTAGATGAGGCAGCTATGACTCTATGCATATTGTATCGGTCACAGCTGTCATGAGCACGGCTCCAAACTTCACCCACAGGTCTGGAAATTTTTGCTCCTTCAGGTGATTCCCCCACCACCAACAAACAATAAATATCTGCAGTCCACTAAAACTACATGTGTGAATTGGCTCTTCTGGTTTGTTACACCCTATGTACTGTATATGGGAGCAGGATGTTAAATACACCAGAAATTTAATTTTTGAAAACCGTAAATTAAATTTTTTGCAAATCCACATGCTAAAGATGTCTAGAAAATGCAGACAGATCTAAATTAATTATGATGCTACAGTAAACTAAAGGCCAAGTTTCAATGGCTTTGACCTGAAAAGCAGGCTCTATGATGGACACTTACTGCTTTCTGCGACACAGCAGCAACAAAAATAGCCTCTTCATGGAATGACAGAAACTTGGGATCATACTTGGGCCCATAATAAATCATCATTAACAGAGAAATGCCCCCTCGTTGACTCGTCCTAAAGCGTGGACTCTGTCTGTCTGATTTACAAGCAGCAGTGGGGCTCGGTGACGGACGGTCTCTGCAAATCCCTCCTACATACTATTCTGGCTCAGAGATTTGGTTGCATATGGTTGTAACCCCAAGTTCATAACCTTAACCCCCATCACCTGTTCAGTTCTCAGCCTTTCCTTTCAAGAGCGATCAGGCTGATCTGGAAGTTTGAGAGTTCTTATCTTGGTTCATATCATTAATGAAAGTCAGTGAAGACCAGAAGCATTTCTCCTCTCTCACAGACAAACTGTTCTACAGCCATTATGAGTCAGTTTTTAATCATACATGCCACTGGCCTTGGTTAATGATGGTAAAAAAAGATATTGTAGTAACTTAAAAACTATGCTGGATTTAAACAGTCTAAGTTTTATTTGTGACTACTTAAAATATCAAATTATAAACTAAAATGAGTTTCAGATAAATCACAGAGAAACAAAGGTGATCGCACTCAGCCAACAAGCATCTGACTAAATGAAAGAAACTATTGCAGTTGTTATTCCTGTTGCAGGGCAGAGAAGAGATGATACACAGCGCTATCACTGGCATGCTGTGTGTTGACTGTGTCAGAACCCTCTTTTAAGACGGCATCATTTTATAAATATTAGTGCTGCTTCATGATTTGATGCACAACAAGCCTCTCTGTCTTTATTTGGGCTAAATTGTTGGCAACAACTTGTTATTGCTGTCGATGCCGGGGAAGAAAGTTTTCGGCGCTCCTATCCCCATTTCACTCACAATGCTCCTCCAAGTGTGCATGAGGAGTTATTTATAGAAGCAGCGAAGAAGCCTTTGAAGCCTAGCTCTCACCAGTGTATGATGGTATGTGTTTTGGAAATGTGTCCATCCACACCACACTCAGTCTTTGTGTGTGTGCTGCAGCTGGCAGAAACCAAGAAGTTAACATGGCAGCTTCAGGCAAAAAACAACAGGGGTCCATTGATACACTGAGCAGATAGTGACCACACAACATCACAACACAACGCAGCACCCACAAATCATCGCAGTATATGCATCCTAGTAACATTCGCATCAGATACATTTGAATACATGGAAGCTGTTACCTGCAGGAGGCTGTTGTCAGCCAGACAGGGTCCAGATTGGGACTTTTCTACCTGTGAGGAACTAAACCCTTTACGAAGCATTTATTTGTAAAACATCATCAAGACCATTATTCTTATCTTGAGTGATAGCAGATAAAAAAAAACACACTATGAGAATTAACTATTTGTATTCATGGTTCAGAAGTATGTGATATAGGCCTGGATAACACATATTTGCATGCATCAGTTTTTTAGTTCATGTGACATTATGTTCATCTTTTCAAAAAACTCAAGTCACTTAAACTCAAACAAGGGAGTTTTTCACAAAAGCTCAGATACATTTTTCTCACTCAAGACTCTGCAGCTCTAGAGGCAGAAATACCTGCAGAAAGCTACAGGAAGAGAGAGGAGAGAGACGAGAAAGCATGCAAAACTATGGGATAGAGAAGAAGTCAAGTTAATAACAAGCATTGATGCCATCTGAATGCGTGCAGATGGAGAGGAAGAAGAGGAGAGAGGAGCTTGGTGCATCACGGGAAGTCACCGGGCATTCTAGGCCTATAGCAGCATAACTAGGGGATGGGTCAAGACCAGCCTGAGCCAGCCCTAACTGTAAGCTTTATCAAAATGGAAGGTTTTAAGCGTACTCTTAAATGTGGAGTGGGTTTCTGCCTCCCGGACCAAAACTGGAAGATGGTTCCACTGTAGAGGAGTCTGACAACTGAAGGCTCTGCCTTCTATTGTACTTTTGGAGACTCTAAGAACCAAAAGTAAGCCTGCGTTCTGGGAGCGCAGTGTTCTACTGGGGTAATAGGGCACTATGAGCTCTTACAGATATGATGGCGCCTGACCAAAAAGGGCTTTGAAGGTGAGGAGGAGGATTTTAAATTCTATTCTGGATTTTACAGGGAGCCAATGCAGAGAAGCTAACACAGGAGAAATATGATCTGTTTTCCTAGCTCCTGTCAGTACTTGAGCTGCAGCATTCTGGATCAGCTGGAGAGTATTTAAAGACATGCTGGGACAGCCTGATAATAAGAAATCCCAATAATCCAACCTAGAAGAAGCAATGGCATGGACTAGTTTTTCTGCGTCTTTGAGAAAGGATGTGCCTGATTTTTGCAATGTTATGTAGGTGAAAAAAGGAAGTCTTTGAAGTCTGTTTTATGTGGTTTATGTTCATTTTATTTTTTCATGTCTGATATGTATAGAATTGATTTTGAGATGATCTACATCCACTTAAATGATTAAAACATTCATGATCCTGTGACAAATCAAACTGTTCTGATTAAAACATACAGCAACCAAATACTTGAAATCTAAGGGGCACACATATTAAATTCACTTTTACTGAATTAATGCTCTGATAAACATGGAAACATCAGTCGTCTAATAAGAGGCTTATATGAATACCAGCATAGTCTGGCTCTGAAACTGTGACATTTGCTGAGTTGTGGGATGAGTAGTACATTTTTTATTACCGGAGTTTTCTATTTACATCACACCATCATCAGCTTGCCTCCAGCAGTGGAAAGGTTGTGAAAAAGCTCCATACGGGCAGAAAAAAATACCACCAGAGTATATCTGTGATATTTTTATGTCAAGTGAGGAAGAAATGGAAGTTATTTTTAGCCTGTCGATGATCAAAGTAGATCTGACATCTGAATTAAAAGAGGAATTTTGACAAAACACTCCTTTGCTGCACATCAGTTTAATAAAATTACAGTCACAAACAAGTAAGCATGGTAATTGAATGTTCGTATATGTCATGATATCTGCTTTTGTAGAAAGTCCAAATAAAGGTTGACATTTATTGCCAATATTTGATTGTTAAAAGCAAAAGTTGAATGGAAATACTCACTAAGTCTCTCGAAAAGACAACAGCGTTTGAGAAATCTGTGATGGTAAACTACGCAGCTCTAAAATGTATATATGTATACTTATATATAAAAGCTGCATTCACACATATTCTCAAATATTGAACTGGAAGTAAGAAATTCATGTCTGCAACATATTTACAAGTGTAACAGCATGTTTTTGCTTTTGTTTTGACATCTTTTTCATGCAACTCACAGTTTTAGTTTAAGTAAACTGCTTGTAAACAAAAAATTCTCAAGTAATCAGCATCTTCATCACCCACATATTCAGTTCAAGTTCAATAATGTCAAAACTACTGAACGTGTGCAAAACAAGTTTGAGTGTTAATTAATGTGCAAGTCAACATTTTAGAAAACACAGCCAGATTTGTGAAAGCACAACATTGTTTTGAGCTTAAATGAGGAAGTGTGAGCTATTAGTTGATATCAAGATCCCAAAAGAGGAATTGAGACTTTTGAGTGAGCAGTGGGGCTTTTTCACTTTTAGTCCTTAAAGTTGCATCCATCACACACAAACTTATAGTGAAAGCAGAATAAAATGTATTTAAGCATCACCCTATTAAACCCTGTCTTCTAAGTAACATCATGATACTTGCTCTCTTGGGTGAACCCATGAAAAAGATATGAACATAATAGTAATTTATGGATATTATCTTTTTATGCATGTGGGTAAATAATCTTTCATATTTAAAAAACCCTGTGAGCCGAGGAGCTCTTGAAAATGCATTCAATACTTGTTCCTCATTTACAAAGCTGTCCTGTGTGCCCTCAAGTCTTGACTTGCATTGATTGATCACAACTATAATATTTTTTGGCTTTACTCATTAGATTTGTTCCTAATAATCTTCTGTACTCATGCAATTATGTTCACAGGCTAATGCCTGTTGTTCCTGATAGAAACCCCTTGTATAGAAACACAGAAGGTTCCCTAGATCTTCAGGTCATCCAGCCTACTCTTGTTGTTGCTGTGCTTGCTTGACTGACTGTTTCTGCGCTGATTTTCAACGGGCATTTCAAAGACAGGACTGGAGGTTTTCCTCTCCTTCACATCGTCTCCCTCTGATTTACCTTTCCTCTCGACAGCCATATTGTCTCTGTTCTGCTTGTAAACCACTTTGCTGTTGTAGGGGCTGTAAGCAGAGTTTGGCTCTGCCATGCCGTATTTTGAGTCTGTAGGGAAAGGCTCAGGCACTGCAGGATGACCAGCAAGGTAGTTGTAGCTCGGTACAAAGGGCATAACTGCCTCCGTTAAGTGCTTGGGGGCCCCACTCGCAAGCTGTGATCGTCTGTAGCGGAGCCCCTGGTGGCACTTTGTGAAACCTAGATGGTACATTTCCACCAGGTTGAGCAGCAGTGAGATGCAGGCCACTGCCAGCATGAAGAGGATGAAGACTGTCTTCTCAGTTGGTCGGGAGATGTAGCAGTTCACCACGTTAGGGCAAGGCCAGCGGTCGCAGGTGTACATCGGCTTGAGCTCAAAACCATACAGGAAGTACTGAGCTACAATAAAGGCCACTTCAAACAGGGTCTTGAAAATAATGTTGAAGACGTAGGTTCGCAGCAGTGCACCTTGCAAACGCACGTGGCCCTGGTTGTCTTTAACTGGGGCCTTCTTGGTCTTGTTGCCAAGTAACTGCTGCTGCTTTTCATTCTGGATGGCGAGCTCCTTCTCTTTCTGCTTTTCCTTTTCCTCCATGCGGACCAGATGAAGGATGTGGCCCAGATAAATGAGAGTTGGCGTGGAGACAAAGATGATTTGCATCACCCAGAAGCGAATGTGAGAAATGGGGAAGGTCTTGTCATAGCAGACGTTCTGACAACCGGGCTGCTTGGTATCACAGGTGAAGCCGGACTGCTCGTCGCCCCACACCTTCTCAGCGGCGGCTCCCAGCACCAGGATGCGGAAGATAAACAGCACTGTCAGCCAGACTTTACCCACAACAGTGGAGTGTTCCTGGGCACTCTCCAGCAGCTTCCCCAACAAGTTCCAGTCCCCCATACTGGCTCACAGATATAGACTCAGCTTGTTCGACAAAAACGAGGAGATACGCCTGTAAGGACAAGGAAAAATGTAAGGCTGAAACATATAAGTTTTATCAGAGACAGCTTCACCTTAAGTTGGATGAAAGAAAGACTCGGCGCTAAAACTTGGTACAGTATGCCAACAGAACCAGATTTTTAGGCCACTTAAGGGTATTGGAAACAAACTGTGAGCACAATACTGACATGTCACGTTTGAAGTTAATAACTGTTTGGAACCAGTCACCTATTTACATTAGCATCAAAGCTAAAAAAAGTTCAATAGAGCTGAGGGAAACTGCAGAGCTGGGGGGTAATTTTATGTGGATTTGTCACTACGAGCGAGCCCTTTTCATCACACACAGTCATTTGACCAATTGGTTGTTTTTTTTAAATATTGATTGTACCAGCTTCAAAGACAAATTCAGAAGCAAAGGGGTCACAGCAGGATCCAAATAAACCTGATACTCATAACAGTATCTTGTGTTTTTATGCATTTTATGCATGCAGAATACCTGTGTCGCGCTTAAATGTGGGAACCACAATGTAAATTTGATCAAGTGAATTGATAAATGATCCGATTCATAAACTTTAAACCGACAATCTGTGCATTTACATGCATAGAAATGACATTCAATCCAATAAGTGAATTCAGCCAGTTTAGATGAAATATAATTTATTCATGACATTCCTTGTATGCATATCAATATAAATACTGTATTTCTTTTTGCTAGTGGCATAGTGTTCCAGACACCCTACAACCAAAGGCTACTGTACTTTCAAAAGCCCAGAAGTGACTTACCAAGAGGAACACTGATTGATTATGAATTCACTGTTTGTATTCTTAAAGGTTGTGTCCTATCCAGTGTATCCTCATAAAATTCCCAGGACACAGTGGACTGTGTCTGAGAGAAAGCCCTGGAGCAGTCTGGGGAGATGCTTAGCCTCAGCATAGATCTTGTGACACAGTACCCAACATTGCTCCCCAACTCCAGAATTAGGTATTTATTTAAAATTTCAGGGAACTTTTGGCTATAGTGTAGCAAAAAATCTAACATAAAAAATAACTGTACTCGTCCCTTAGAAATAGGGAACAGTGATCGGAGGTAGAAAGACTCTGAATCTGAGCACCTGTTTGAAATTCAGGATTGCCAGCTAGGAAATGAAGGATCCAGAAAAAACTTTCCACACAAGTCGGCTAGTAACAGCTACAAGTGTACTGAAAGTGGGCCTGGATTTCATTTATAAATTCATACATACCAAGACATACCTGATAATGTTCATCTCCTACAGCAGTGCAGATCCAGAGTCACTTGGCGACTGAGCCTCTTCAAATCACAGAGAGGCCATGTTCTCCTGAACCACTGAGGAAAATGCAACGCCAAGATAAACTTCCCTAAGATAGTTTTAACTGGTGGCTCTGTAATCCCGCCTGCTGCCCTCCCACTCTGACCCGATCAATGCCCAGTGTTCAACAAGCCATCATAACGAAATCCCTGCCTGGTCTCAGTGCAAGCACAGATTGAAAACATTCGTGCCCGTAGAAAAGTATAAAAACCCCTCGCTTAAGAGGTTTTTCTGTTCAACTGAGTGGCAGCTGAGAAGTCCAGTGAGGGTGCAGGTTGGTCTTACATGTCAGGGTGCGCTAAATATAATTCATGGTGAGGGGAGTGGCTTTGTTGTCACTCTCATGGTGATCTGACCCTTGACAGTGTTAGACACTGTAGAGCCGTCCCTCAGTCAGGGTTACTGCTTGTGGAATGAGTGACAGATACATACAGTGAAAGATGCACAAACCTAATGCTGTTATAGAGACGCTGAGTCATGTAGTCAAACGCTTTATTTGCAGTGTTACTCTGGTGCAGGCCACAGAACAGTGGTGAAAAGTAAGTAAGTCTATTTACTCAACTGTACTTGAGCAAATTTTGAGGTACTTGTTTTGTACTTTACTTGAGTATTTCCAATTTCTGTTGCTTTGTACCTGACCTCCACTACATTTCAGATAGAAACATTACACCACTACATATATTTGACAGCTTTTTCGATTGTCCTTTAAAGTAAATATACATAATATATGATAAGCTATAAATTGTGTTGCATTTCTCCAGATTACACAGTCAAAATGTATATAGATAGGATAAAACTAGGTCTAGCTTGACCAGCGACAACAGTAAAATGCTGCTTACATTTACATGTTATAAATCAGTAATAATGTTCCAATATTATAGATACTTCAGAGATGTTAACACTGACTGGGGCCATTTTGCATAATTGGTACTTTTACTTTTGACACTTTAAGTACATTTTATTGCTAATACTTATGTTCTTTTACTTAAATAAGATTTTGAATGCAGGACTTTTAATTAAGTATTACACCTTGTTGTAGCTGACTGACAGTCGCCTCTAACACTGATCACAAACAGGAATAACAGATTGGAGGAATTTGTGTTTGCTAAAGCGCTGCCAGTATGCTTCTCATCAATCTGAGCACTATAGATGGTGTGTGCCGACACGTTCCTTAAAAAGAGAAATGCCCTCTTGCTCGGCCACGGCCGGTCCAGCTGTCCCCTGGGTCAACCATTGTCACCCACACACTGACCCCTTACATGGCGCAGCTATTGATAACACCAAAACTCTGCACTCTGGCCTTCAGAAGAACTTAATCAGCCTGAGATGTTTCCTCACAGGTGGCAACGTGGCTCAGAGGATCTGAAGTCTAAAGATGGTGATGCTGCTACTAAATGTCTGATGAAGTTTCATTCACATGTCTTGTTGTCCTCCAAGTCACACTGCTGACAGCTGAGAAGAATCACAGAAAATGGCACAGCAGTGACTGCAGCTTAATTTGCTCTTACGCATAACTGATGTTCTCTGGTGATTTATGTCACGTGAAATATTTCCACTTAGTCAAGAAATCCTATCGAAATACAACAGAACTGTCTTGGTCCATTGTGTGTTGGAACACTCCCATTGGGGTCATATTTAAGAAGCCTCAGACGTTTTACATGAGACATTTCAGCATGTGTAATCATCTCCTTCTGAACTTCGACCTGGTGAGAAAATCTTTTGAAAATACCACAATTACACAAACTCTGGTTGATTTTAACCTTCTATGTATTGACAAGAAACAAACATCCAGCTTCAAAATGAATGAATTTAAATAACATGTTTAGAAATCAGTAGTAAACTTCAAAATAGAAAGTTTGCAGTTCAAGTTTTTTTTGTGTGTTTGTCTTGAGTTATTGCTTTGTTTCTGAAGGAGCCATTTAACCACCGAAGTAAATAATCTGTATTAAACAAACACTGTATCATTTAACATTTATGAAATGCAACATATTTTCCATTTTATTAGTAAAACATCTCACTAATAACAGCTGAAGAAACGCCATAAATCCCCAAGTCCATTAGATTCAGTTCATGGTGATATAGACAAAAGCATGTAATTCATGATCATATTTGATGTAAATAATAGAATATTTAATTTTATTTTCAGCAGACACAATCTAATGATTTTAAATCACATATCTTAATTTAATATTTTCATTTCAAGACCAAAAATCTTCATCATAATTAAAACATCAAAAATTCCATGACATGAAGGCTGAGGACATGGTCAGCTGGAATATCGTTTTATAAAATGTTGCTGAATTGATCTTTATTCGTCCAAACATCAAGCTATTATATTATGTTACATTATATTATTGTTGTTGTCAGTGCTGCTGTTTACAGTGTTTTGGTTCATGGCACAAGTTGTAACTTATCCACAGATATTGCATTTCCAGTGAGAATGCTTTGAAATATCACTGAAAATCTTGTGCGCACTGGGGTGAAACTTGTTGTCTGAAAATATTATGCTTTGTTCACTTAGATTATAAACACTGGATAAATCATAACCATTTCAAACTGTGATTTACAGTATATTTTATGTACATTACTCACATGTTAAATTAACTGTTGTTGCCTGGACCTACGGTCACTTTCATATCCCTTCGTGCAGGTATGAAATCTGTGTGCCTTGTTATAATGAGCAGAGTTTTTGTTGGATCCAAGCACCCATAGTCGAGTCTCCAGCATTGTGCAAATGCTTACTGCAGGCCTTCCCAACCAAGAAGACCACCTCTGCAATGTTGAGCAGAATACAAACCCCTGACACGGCCAGCATGAACACGGTGAAGACAGTCTTCTCTGTGGGCCTCGACACAAAGCAGTCCACTGTGTTGGGACAGGGGTACGAGTCACACTTCACCAGCCGGATCATCTTGTAACCGGGGTAGATCATGTAAAACACGTACATAAAGGTGACCTCAAAGACAATGCGGAACAACAGGCTAATGACGTACGTCCACCAGAGAGCACCTGTGATTTTCATCTTCTGGGTCTTTATCTGCTCCAGGTCTTTGGGGTTGGTCCGCCCTGACAGTCTGTAGAGCCTCTTGTCAACGTGGCGGCGGTGGGCCACATGCATGGCTACCAGCAGGGCAGGAGTGGAGACCAGGATGAGCTGCAGTGCCCACAGGCGGATGTGAGAGATGGGGAAGAAGTGGTCATAGCAGACGCTGTTGCAGCCCGGCTGCTGGGTGTTGCAGGTGAAGCCGGACTTCTCGTCGCCCCACACACTCTCGGCTGCGACCACCAGGACCAGGATGCGGAAAATGAACAGGACAGAGAGCCAGATGCGACCGATGCCTGTGGAGTGTCTGTTCACACCGCTGATGACAGCATAAAATGATGCCCAGTTCATCTTTGGTTCCGGGTCTGACGGAGGAAATGCAAAAAACACATCAAAGAGTGTCAACAGGTGAAAGAAGATTTTGCTAAAGATTATTTTCTTTTTTTTTTGTAATTTAAAGTGTTCCAGTAAATACAGAACATGATGCAACACAAGACAACACAAACCTACAGTAAATCATTGAAGAACAGGTAACAGAATAAACAGAACAAATCTGGGCACATAAAAGTAGCTAATAGAGATAAAATAACACAAACCAATAAACAAAAATACTTACAGTAAAGGCTTTTTTTTTTTTCTCTCTCACTGGAACAATCCTTGAAGTCCCAATAAAGCTGCAATTGCAAGGCCAAGAGACCTGTCACCCAGTCTGGGAGATCCTGGCAGTGGTTTATGCCACCACTCCCCAATGTTTTTTATTACTCATTTCCTTTTTGGAAATGAGTAATAAAAACAACATATGAAGAAAACTACCTGCTTCATTTTTACACTTTCAGTAGTAATTTTCACCCGAGTCCCATGTTTTATAGGTTAACTGGTGTATAATAATAGCTGTGATCAATTTTGTAGCATATAAATTTGCCCACTATATCTCTAACTGAGCACTTGGCATCAGCCACCACGTTTTTCCATACAGTATATCCTCTCTTTAAGATTAAGATCCCTTTACCAGATCTTTCTAATTTTTAAAAAATAATTACCATACAGATGATTTTCTATAATTTTATGTAGGATGTGCACTCCAAGGCAAATTACAATTTTGGACATCAGGAATTTGTAATGGCTATTTGTCAGTATTTTCTTTATTCTATAAAACAAACACTTAATCAAATTATCAAGAAAATAATCTGCAGGTTAACTGATAATGAAAATAGTTGTTATATGCAGCCCTTGTACCTTAATATATCTAGCCAGGTGATGAGCAGAGACTTGAGAGAATGGACTAAAAAATGAATCTGAAATATGTTCAAATATTCATCAGCAAACTTACAAATACACTCTAACTGCAAAGTTAGGTGTTACACAATACCATACCCAATAAGTAGGACAATATAGTCCCACAGCTAAGAAATTAGTACCTAAAAAAAAAAAGTTGAGATAGAGCACTCTGTGTAACTGCACCTCAGGTTTTCTGCTTCCTTTTCCTTCCACCAAATTAACAAATTAGGACTTTTCTAAGTCAAAAATTTATTTTAACTTTAAAAGTATCCAAAGTGTTTTATCTCCTCTGCACCGTTGTTGGTTGTCCTGTGTCTTCAACATGTTTGCATTTCCAGTCTGATGCAGTATACTGTAAATGAGTTTAAATGAGTTGTTACCCGGCTCAGCAGGAGGTGTAAGAGGCATAGGAGGCACCGTAGAGGACAATGCTGACCCGCTGGACTGGCATGGATGTGAATCCAGAGAAGAAGGAAGCCTCTCTGCCCCCCCCCCCCCTCTGCAGCTGGCAGGCCACTTAAGAGTGCAACACTCAAGTCTGGCACCATGCATCATGTGACCTGCTTTCACAGTTCACCAGTCGCCATGGCGTAGCATACAAAGTGGGCATCTCCACCCAAAGTAACAGTGTCTGTATTACTCTCTGATTCCTGGCAGGAAAATGTTTTTGTTCACCAAAAGTGTCTCAAAGTTTAATAGAGAAGGACTCCTCTAGTTCCGACAATATGAACAGTCAAACTCTAATTTGTCACCAGCTTGCTGGAGAGTCATTTTTTTTTAATTTTTATGTCTTTGTAAGTCTTAAGGAATTTCCCAAACTCTTCAATTTCATGCTAAGACATAACAGTAAAGCATAACCTACCCATAAGCACAGAATAAACCAGCTGAGCACACTGAAAGCAAACGCTCCTACATTTCTTCAGCTACATGATCTGGTAACAGAGTGAGGAGTAAAACCAACTTACCTTTAGCTGCAGTTTGGAATAAAGTACATCCAGAAACATTTACGTTGAGAGTAGCAGAATTTTTTTTTCTCAATCGGTGACTGTGAACAAGAGTATCAGAGCACCATGACTTTGCATTGCTAATGATTTCTCTCACACTAGCCACTGCCCTGCACTGGAGAGGTCATATGCTTCTGTGCGCAATATTTGCATACAATAGCCCCATTTACCCAGACCAAACAAACAGCTTCAGAATTCAGATCAAACATTTTAATTTCTGCCCAGTTGAGGAATCTGTGTGGGGACTGCAGTCTGTCCTCTGGTCCTTATTGTGCAGTGTTCTGCAGAGGAAGTGGAGGATGTTTTTGACGCAATATGGAGTAAAAAATAAAGGTCTAAAACAAAGAATGGCCCATAAAATCTAAAGATAAGAGGACAAGGGTTTATTATCATAATAATCAGTCTCTCATCTAGTTTTTCTCTTCAGCCTTTACATCCACATTGTTGCTGCCCGCCTAAAAATTAACCACTGATTCAGCCTACTCACTCTGTCCCTATTGGACCAATCCCAGTTTGTCATATTTCTGCTAAGTGGGATTAAGTGCTTGTTTTTTAGGTTGAATTAGCACTGGGATGTGGAAGTGTTTCTACATAACCCCACTGTTTCTGTGGCTGAAAATCTACAGACGCAGTCACAAACCAAAACCAACTGATTTTCTGAGTCTGGCTTTTCAAATAGATGAAATAACTTTTCAGAGATAACAAAACAGTTTCCTTTTTCTCTTTGGATATTTAAAAGTTAGTTAGCTGAGCTTTATTTGATCAGAAAGTCTGCCTCCACTAGTCAGCAAAGGATCTCCTTGCACCGAATCACTTGTGGAGTCTTCCAAAGGATTCTGAGGAGCTCTGGGCAGCGCTTGTACGCTTTATAGGTTACTCCACTGAGTCCTGGAGCTGAGCTGGCTCTGGCTGCAGTAACCACCTCTTGGACTTTCTTCAAGGTGTGCTCTCTGGTGCTGAACTCCACTGTAGGAGGTGACATGTTGAAGAGGGCCCTGAGGGGCCCTAGCACCTGCCCTCTATCAGGGTCGCTCAGGGTGTTGTGCAGGAAGGGGTTCAGCTCCTCCTTGGAGCCACTGGCCTTCTGCCTATGCAGCTGCTTAGTGAATCCGAATGGATTGGCTATAAAGGCAGTTCGCTTCCTGGCTCTCTCTCTCTTCCGTCTCCTCTGCCATTCTGCTCTGCGCAGGGTCGTGAGTTTCTTCCTAACGATGTTCCGGAGCTCGGCCATCGGTGGTTTCTCTTGTCTGCCCTTTGGTTCATGGTGTAGTTGGTTCTGGTGGTCTTGCGCTCTTCAATGCCGAACCTCTCTGCCACATAACTGACAATGATGGCGGTCATTGTCTGAAGCCGTTTGTCTGCATCTCTCTCTGATGTTGATTCGATGATTCTGGCCACATCCTCATCGAAATGGTGCCACAATCTATATTGGCTTGCTGGAGGCCACCTGATCCGATGCTGCTGAACTACTATGCTTGGAGCTGTAGAGCTTAGCGCTTGTAGGTTCTGAGCTCTGTCGGGTGTCTCCAAGCCGGGTTCCTCCTGCGTCTTACCAGAAATTAATCCTGTGCGCTGCACTGGTCTCCCCTGCACCAAGAATTTCTCACAAGACCTTGCAGACCTTGATTGTATAGTGGATTGTATAATGTTTTTTTTCTGTTTCTGTTTGAATCCAAATAGAATTTTTGATTTTTGACCTATATCTAACCAGATTCCTAAATATTTATAATACTCTACTGTATCTTTTAGATTTCCAATATCATCAACATAATGTCATCAACATAAAAAGAGACATTGCAATGTTCAGTTGAAAAATAAATATTAGTTAAGTAAAGAGAAAATGGAAGGGGACCTAACATTTATCCTTGTGGGACAAATTTCCCACCTTTATTTTTAGTGCAGCACAATGTTGCATGATGCAAATATAGGTATATGAGAGAGAGAATTGTGAACATTTTGAAATTCAGTGCAGATTTGAGACTACTAAGGAAAACATTTTGCTCTTTAAGGGAGGTGTTGTCCACAAGCAGAAGCAAAATTTGGTTAAAGACAGGTTAAGGTTAGTCTCCAGTGACTGAATGGAAATCAATGCAATGTCTTCCTAAGTGTGTCAGAATACGGTGATGTCCATAATGATTTGGACAGTGAGTCAATTTTCATAATTTTGCCTCTATACACCACCACAATGGAATTGAAACAAAGCCATCAAGATGTGATTGAAGTGTAGACTTTCAGCTTTAACAGAAATATCATATTAACTGGAATTACAGCCATTTTTATACATAGTCCCTCATTTTATGAGGCTCAAAAGTAATAGGACAAACCAACATAAATATAAATATAAGGATTATTTTTAGTACTTGAATGAAAATCCTTTGCAGTCCATGACTGCCTGAAGTCTGGAACCCATGGACATCACCAAATGCAGTTTCCTCCCTTGAGATGCTTTGCCAGGACTTTACTGCAGCCGCCTTCAGTCGTTGCTTGTTTGTGGGTCTTTCTGCCCTCAGTTTTGACTTCAGTAAGAGTGTTCATGACCTGTCTAGATGTTATGAAGGGTTTTTCTCCACCAAGGAAAGAATTCTGTGATCATCCACTTTTGTTGTCTTTTGTGGTCTTCCAGGCCTTCTGGTGTCGCTGAGCTCGCCAGTGCATTCCTTCTTTTTAAGAATGACCTAAGTTGTTCATTCGGCCACTCCTAATGTTTCTGCCATCTGTCTGATAGGTTTGTTTTGTTTTTTCAGGCTAATGATGGCCTCCTTCATTTGTCTCGACACCTCTTTTTACAGCATATTGAGAGTTACCACGAACAGCTACCAAATGCAAATTCAACACTTAGAATCAACTCCAGATCTTTTATCTGCTGAATTTGTCATGAAATAACGAAGGAACAGGCCACACCAAGCCATGGAACTGACTGTCAGTCAGCTGTCCAACTACTTTTGAGCCTCTGAAAAGGAGGGACTATGTATAGAAATGGCTGTAATTCCTAAACAGTTAATGTGATATTTTTGTTAAACATCTTTAATTAAAGCTGAAAGTCGATGAATTTGTTTCAAATCCATTGTGGCGGTGTACAGAGGCAGAATTATGAAAATTGTGTCACTGTCCGATTACTTATGGACATACCTGTATGTGTGTCGGTGCTTGTGTGTGTAGATAACCTTGCTTTATGGTACCCTGGACACCATCATCTCCATTGTTAGATGTATTTGGACTCTGAACAACATTTAGAATCGGTTGCACATATTGTGAATAACTCTAACCGTTGTAAAGGGCTCTACACTGCAAATCATTGCCTTATCGTTCATTTAGTTGCTAATGTTGCCTGTCAGAAAGGTGTTACCAAGACATGAAATTATGTGTAAAGATTCCTGTGGGATATCAAGATGATTTATTATCTCTCATAGCCATTCTGTAACTTCTCTAACACTCCTGGTGTTGATTTTATAAATGAAGGCTGAAGAGAAGTTTCAATCCAAGCAGCGGGCTCGTTTTGACCTGTACACGGAGTGAAATTCCCTGGTTGCAAATATTAGTGAGCCTTGGGGAAACTCAGTAACTGAATGTTTGACTGACTGAGTTCTGCATACTTGTAACGTAACTGGTGGATTCAAATAAAGCACTCTAAAGTGTTTGCAGGCTCACCGTTGTTCCCTGCTTCAATTCAGTCTGAAGGAGGACATCTGGAGGTCAGCGACAGTTATCGCAACGTGTCAGTGATTGACTCTGACTCTGCAGAACTGAAAGATCAGCAGTGCATGCAGTCAGCAGTCAGTCCTTTATGGTGAGAGGGAAATCACACCAGCAGCAATTTGTTCAGTCATCCAACTTTACATTGCGACATCTCAAAACAGGCCGCTTGGGAGAGAAACGTGTCCGCAGATAGATCAAGATAGCAATAGTCATTATGTTTATCATCAGACATTAGTCAAAATATAATCAAGCCAGTTTTCATACAAACAGATTTTGGTATTTCTTTTACATTCCTAATGTCGAACGCTACTATGAGTCGAGCGACCTTATTATACTTAATTAGAATCCTTCACACCACTACGAGTATCACTCTTGCAGGATTCCTGTTGTTGTGTGCTGTAAGGGACACTTCAGCGCTCGCGTATGCTAAATGTGGCGAAGCTGTCTGCGCTGCGATGTCAGGTCATGTTATGGTACTTGAACTTGAATGTGGGATTACACGCAGTCACATACAGGTGTGTGCTGTCTCACTGTGGAATAATCACATGGTCCTAGTGATATGTTCAGGAGTCCACACATAATGTGCCTATGCAGGTGTGTGTGTATCATGAGCTGCTTTGGATTTAAAAGGATTTTCCTCCAACACATAGCTCTGCTGTAGCTTTGATCATAGAGCAATGAAAATATAAGACAAGATGAACTTTTATTTAATTTATTGAGGGAAGTCCACCTTCACTAGAATGTGAACGTGGACCCCTAAAAGCTGCTCGGTACAACAGAGCCTGATCTGTTTGTCAGTGGAGCAGAGGAGCCTTGCTCTAGGGCAACTCAGTGGTGAAAGTGTGGTGGTAATTACTGAATTTATCCAGTCTTCTGGTCATAAATTAACTTGTCTAACTTTAAGGCCAGTTGTTCCCAGTCTTTTAGGCTTGTGATGCCTCGATAGAAAAACTAAAAGTAAAAAAAGTAACAGAAACTTTAAAGATGGAAACAGAGTAAATTTATTTCAAGTGGGAAAAGTGACACAGGGAAAATTGTGAATAAAAGTTAATGTTTCGGTCAAAAGACGTGCGTCAGCCAAATTTACAGACCATCTAACTCTAGAGACATAAATAGACTATCAGATTATCAACAAAGCAATCCGGACAAAAGTGGCCAGGAAAACAAGGTGTTCCACATGGACCCATCAGCCACACAACCCACGTGGGGCGCAGAACAGTTACACAGACAGATGCATTTATACGTGTGCAACATCACCATATATGAGCTTTAAATCTTTTAAGATAAGCTGTTACAATGAACAATAAAGCATTACAACCTTCATTTGCATTATAAACTAAGTAGTTTTTGATCTGTGTCACCACCTCTTTGTGGTTTAATACTCTGTTGGATAGCACAAAATGACAATGTTGAGACTGAATGACCACATTTTTTGACTGAATGACAGATTTTCTTTTACAGTGTCACCTTTTACACATTAAAAAAAATCTACTCTTTTTGCATCCATTAGAGAATCTTTTAAAATCCCCCCCCCCCAGTTTTTCTATGAATTGGACCGTTGATTTTTGGCCACAGACTCTTGACACTATCTTTTAGAAAGCCTGCCTTCAAGAACACGAACCCTGTGGCAGCCGTGACCCCTTAAAACAAAGCACTGTCTGCTGGTGACCCCTCTTCGGTGGTTGCATATATCTTTGAGTTGTTTAACCCCTGGAACATTTATAAAATTTCGTGTAGCAGAAATATGTTTGTTTGTTTTTTTTTTTTTTTTTAACCACATGAGGCTCCCTGTCGTTATGACCGATTTGTTCAGGTCCATTTTTTGAGAGCACCATCCGAAGTGTCAAGATCTCTGGCAGGGCCTGAAAGCAGATCCTCCGACTGTGCGGCGGCCCCTTTAAGAACCTCCTGGGTGGGAAAAAGGGGGAAGTTTTTTTGCGAGTCCGTATCCAGTTGGTCACGTCCAGTTCAGCTTGCTGGTGCGCTCTTTGCAAAGATGTGAGGCCTGAGGATCTGTATATCATCTGTTAGAAGAGTATGTACGTTTTACAATACGAAACCAGCGGTTTGAAAACGTGTTGTAAACTCTACAAACTAACAGCTGATCTCAAACCGAGGTGAACGAGAGAAGGAGGTTTCGTACTAGTGTGGAACATTTCGGGATGGGACGCGTCCGAAGGGATTGTAGCCGCGCCTCTAATCACGACACCGCGACAGGGAAAAAGTGGAAAAGAGGAGCAGGATCCGGTCAAATTAGAGTTTACACAGCGGGTGAGACGGGAAGAAGGGGGAAGTGAGTCCGAAACGCGCCCCTCGCTTCTTAGTTCACTTCGCGTTTGACCGGCGGCCGCCGCAGGCTCCCACGGACACCATGGTTCCTGCTCCTCCGAGCAGATGAGTCGCCTCAAGTGAGCAGCGATGGCCAGACGAGCGTAGGCTGCGCGGCTCACTAGAACAACCTCGGTGTTTCTGTTGGCCAAAACCCTCTCGCCCAGAAGATGGGGCACCCGCCTCTGGAGTTCAGCGACTGCTATCTGGACAGTCCGGACTTCAGGGAGACGCTCAAGTGTTATGAACTAGAGCTGGAGAGAACCAGCAAGTTTCTCAAAGAGTTGATAAAAGATGGCAACAGTGTTATCAGTGCAATCAAGGGTAAGCATGCTTGAATCTTATCGGTCTGGTTTGGACGTCAGTAACAGCTTTGCACCCTGAGTGTAAATATAGCGGCGTGGTGCGGGTTGAGCATCAGTGGGGCCTGTTGAAGGGCCTGCAGGATCAATGTGAGTGGGGGGGTGGGGGAGGCACATTCAGGGAGGTGCTAGTGCTCCCCTGGGATAAGACCAAAGAGCCTGCCTTGAAAGGCCGTGGATTCGATGAGCAGGAGGACGGGCTCTGCACAACCGCTGTCTGCTTTTGCGGGAATTGCATCTATCCATGTGTTGCTTTTCCACCTTTCCCCAGTCTGTGTGATGCTGCCTGTCATCTCTCGGCTGCCGGTTGTAGTGTGGGACCACTCCCACTGATAGTATGGAGCAGAGCCAGTGACATTATGCAGTACTGTAGATGTGTATATTTGGCCCAGTGTGGCACCCACGAGGGGGAACACTGTTTGTTTTGTATCACTTGCCAAATACTGTCCATTCTGCTGTCCAAATCACCAAGGACAATCTTTTAGCCTCGAAAACACAAACTGTCATTGTAGGTACTTTAGTAGTGCTGTAGAGAAGTGAAGGTCCTATCACAAATCCGGATAATAGCCAGAGGTCACGAGTGCTTATTGTGGCGATAAGCTGCACTAAGAGATATTCATTAAAGTCATATATTTATCTCAATCCATAATAATCAGGACTCTGTCTCACTGCTCATTTACTTGCGAGTGTACAATAAAAACTTTATTTAAAAAAGGCACAGTTAAAGAAAGAATCCAAAATAAAATAAACAAATTAAACAGAAAACTTACTTTGTTGATGGGGGAAAAAAAACATGAAATGATTAGAAGATTGGGAACAGTTCAATTACTAAAAGAAGGCTATAAGGAGAGATTTAAAATATGAGACTAGATTTTCGAGCGAATCTCCTCATGCAAAATGCTCTACAGTATTCTTCTGACAGAGGCTGTTTTGTTTCGGTAATAAAAGTCAGACATAACAGGGATAATATATTGCATCGGCCACACACTGGCTGCTGCTGTGCTGCTGAATCCTGCCGAGGATGTCGTTCTTACTTCAGAATTTCCTACAAGAGATAAAAAGAAAAATGCACAGTAATAATAATCCTGGAGTGCACAGCTGGGTCGGATGTAAAGAATGATAAAGATTTGTATATTGCAGTTAAATGTAGTTGTGGCCGAGGCCTTTGGAGCTCCATTCAGATGTTTTAAAAAGGCTAAATCTTGTTTTACATTATATTTTATTTTCTTATAGGCTATTCTGTGGCAGTGCAGAGGTTTTCTCAGACTCTCAGCATGTTCCAGTTCGACTTCATCGGTGACTCCCTGACAGATGATGAGATTAACATTGGTAAGATAATACAGACATGCTGCTAAACACACACGTTATATTTGCGGACTATGATGATGAACAGACTTTTAGAAAACTTGCAGAACATTTCACGCCAGCAGGTTTTTCTGTTTACTGTATGGCAAATGACACTCTCAGAGGAGAGAGGAGTAGCCAGAAATACCTGGAATTTGTCATTATAAAGTTAGACGTGTTCTACATCAGAATTAGCCGTTACTTTCAATACGTGACCTCAGTGGAGAGGAACATTTTTGGCACCCGAGGGGTAATTCCTCACAATTTGAATGTTAGGAGTCGGGGAACAAAATGGTTTGGAAAAAAACCGAAACTTCTGCATGAGAGCTTGTTGACAAGTGTCTATAATAAAAATAGCTGGAAATATTATCATCATGAATTCAATCAAGTTTACGAGAAGTGTTTTCTGTTGCTTTTTGTGTTAGGTCCAAATGCGTTCCCCGCATCAGACACTTGAGATAACAATGTACAAATCCCTTATTCCGGTCCTCATGGTCTTTCTTGTTTTCATCCCCAGCTGAGTCGTTCCAGGAGTTTGCTGGTCTCCTGCAGGAAGTGGAGCACGACAGGATGATGCTGGTGGGTTATCAGCTTCCTCCATGCTGACTCTGTATCCTATTTGAACCCTCATTAGACATTTGAAACCACATTAGCATCTCCTGCAAAAGAGATTAGTCCACTTGGAAGGACATTTCTGACACCTTCTGTTACAGATAACTAACAAGCTCGCTCTGTGTTTGTTACGATGCAAAAGCAGCAGCTTTCTTTGTACAGCAGGTATTCCATTTCTATATGTTAATTGTAATATATTACTACCAAACACATGCCTGCAGCTAAATACCAAATGTGTAAATTTGTGTACTTGTTAAGAGGAATGCTGGTAGCTAATTTGCTATCAATTCCCCTCTTGTTTTTCTTGTTCCCTTTTTTTTTAAATTCTGCCTTTTTGTTTTCACGATGTTTTCATCACTTCTGCAATTGTTATTTCACACTCTTTATCATACTGTAAATAATGCTGAATAATTAATTCTCTAGTGTTCTAGTTGTTTTCATCATTATGTTGTTATTACACCCAAGTTTTTCCTGAATCTTTCCTGTTTTTTCAAGCCACATGAACCCAAGCTACAATCTCCTGTTCTTCGTTTCATACTCTGGCCTTAGACTTAAGCAATCAGTGCATGACATTAGAAGCAGCACTTCCTGTTAGACTGGGTTTTCTGGATACAGATCTAATTTTCAAACTGGAGGTCAGCTGGTAAATTTTGCTTGCGGGAGCGGTTATGAAAAATACATTTTCACACTCAAATTGAAGATGTTTATTTCCAAGTTTGTTTTATCATGATCATTTATCTCCAAAAAGACTATATGTCAGAGTGTGTTCTAGGCATGGCAACTCAAGCTTGTGTGTTTTTGCATTTTAAATTGCAAAGCAGTGACAGCTGCTTCATGTTTACCCGTCCAGGTTCAGAACGCCTCCGATCTTCTCATCAAGCCGCTGGAGAAGTTCAGAAAAGAGCAAATAGGAGTAACAAAAGTGAGTGTTTTTACTGATTCCACTGCTCTGCAAGGGAAATGTGGTTCACTAATGTGAATAAAAGCAGTCAGTTCTTGAGTTAGCACCGGGAACGATGTTCTGCTGCAGCGGCTTCATAGTTTGGACTGTTCCTGTGCATTGAAAGTCACACTGTTACTTGCACAGACAGGACAGGATGGTATAGCTACTTCCTCAAATCTATTTATGAATATATGTGTGAAGCATACACCTGTTTACGAACAATAATATGCAGATGTCTTCCTGCTCTTTGACGGGGCATTTAATGTGTTAAGTCAAGCAGTTTTGTAGTTCAGAGCAGCAGCTCATGTTTTGCTTTTGGAGTCATCGGGAAACTCTGTGTGATATCACTTTGATTAATCAGCATTACATTTGGGCGTCTTTTTGATTGGGCTCTGGTGATTAAAAGAGCCTTTTCTCCTCAATGTAATAATTAACCAGCTCATTCCCACAATTCTTGCTGCTGTGTTTGTTTCATTTATCTGCAAATGGAACTGAAAATATACATGAGTTATGCAGGTCACGGATGTCATGGAAAATGAATTCATATTTAAAAGGTATCGTAAATAGAATTGCTCTCATGTAGAAATGTATTTTGACATGTAACATAGCACTGCTCAGCTAAATTGGAAGTTGTCAGTTATTCAGTATTTTGGCCCATTTAAACAACTGTTAATTTCAACAGAATAATGTACCGGTTTCAAAAATCAAGGTTTTCAAAAGAAAAAAAGTATTGCGTTCTAAAAGTACATGGGAGTAAAAATGTTCTAAAAAGAAAAGTGTTTAAATGAAGAGAACAACAGTGATAGAGTTCACAATAATTAACACTAGAGCTAGACCGGCGCTTCCCAGTCTTTTTTGTCTGATGTCACCCCACAGCTCTGTCACATCAAATACCCTTCCACCAACACCACCGGTCACGTCCCCCGTGCGTTCATCTGAACTGATTTTAAACTGCGTGTTACTTAACTATTTTAAGGTTGGTTTAATTTGGTTTGGTCAAGTTTGCATTTGTAATACAACCACTTGGAGCGGCAAAAGCTAAAGGTTTCAACCATTTATCCAGTACTCTGAGCCGTTTCACTATTTATCTGCACTTTTAGCTATTTATTTAAACCGTTTATCTAATACTTTGTGGCAACTACTTCAACTGTTTATCCAGTATTTTTTGTTTAGACTCCTGTGCTCAGTTGCTAACCTGTTTTCATGTTCACGTGTTACAGCTGACTCAATAAGTGGATATATGTTGTTTAAAAAAAACGGTCAATCAGTTAGTTGCACTACTGTACAATTTCTCAAAATACCCTCTCAACTGCCTACGTACCCCATGGGGTATGAGTGCCTGTGGTTGAAAATTCTTATCATTCCTTATCGAAGATGTTTCTTTATGTAAAAAAAACAAAAAAACAAAAATTAAAAACAAAGTATCGGCCAGTATTATCAGACTTTTTAAATTCTCAAATACTGTAATATAACTAAAAGTCCTGTTAGTAACAGTCCCTGAGAGGAGCTAATGATTTGTGTTAGAGGATAGGTGCCTCAAATTTTCTATAAGCTGTATGTTTTCAGCCTGTGATTTATTAAAAAGATGTTCTTGTTGCTATGAAAATCTCTTCAATCCTCCCTATTAACAAATCTGTCTTGCAGGAAAAGAAAAAGAAGTTTGAGAAAGAGAGTGAAAAATATTACTCCCAGTTAGACAAACACCTGAATCTTTCTGCCAAGAAGAAAGAGAGTCAACTTCAAGAGGTGGGGTGAAGTACAACAAGTCTTATGCCTCAATTTTGGATTGAAATGCAGAGCTGAGAGCCACTGCTTGAAATTTCCTTTTAAATTTATTTTTGCTTTCACTACAGGCTGATGAACTCCTAGACAGAGAGCGGGTGAACTTCTACGAATCGTCAGTGGAGTATGTGTACCAGATCCATCAGGTGCAGGACAAGAAGAAGTTTGATGTGGTGGAGCCTGTGAGTGCCGCCTGGGGTCTCCCACTCTTCCTCCTTGCTGCCACACACACACACACACACGTAACAAGAGACCAAGGAAATATACAGTACACTTTGGACAAAATGAAATTTGCTAGACAAAACAGAAACCCAGTAGTCATTTAGCAGTCCCTTCTTTATGAGAATGGTTCCTTTGCTCTGACTGTTGGTGTCAGCAGTCTTAAGTATATAATTCATGCTTTGGTTGGACAGGTGCTGGCGTTTCTTCACAGCATTTTAACGCTCAACAACCTGACAGTGGAGATGACTCAGGACTTCATGCCTTATAAGCAGGAACTGCAGCTCAGCTTGCAAAACGTTAGTGGTGTTACTGGCAACGAATGACGCCATTAGTGAGATTTAATATCCTTTAATTGGATGTCCGTAAGTTTCTGAAGTGCTGTCTGGTTTTGCCCGCAGACGAGAAATCACTATGAGAGCACTCGCGAGGAGATGGAGGAGCTGATGAAAAGAATGAAACACCCATCCCAGATCTGTAAAATGCACAATTTTCTGCCGATGGAGGGTTATCTGTACTGTCAGGAGAAGTGTAAGTGTACTACATGTTTTACACAGAAGCTTGTTGCTTGTACAGGCTCCTGCTGGAATTCCCTCTGACAAGACCCGTCCTGTTTTTTTTTTTTTTTTTCCCCCTTGTCTTTTTTTCTTTCTCCCAACAGGGGCTTTGGGTGTGTCATGGGTCAAATATTATTGCAAGTATCACAAGGAGGGGAGACTGCTGGTCATGGTACCTTGTGAACAGAAGCCGACAACTAAACAGGTGCTTGTGTGCTGTGCTGTGCCGGCTCTACTGCCATCATCTCCATCACGCATACCGACCACTTTCCAACTTTCCCTCTTTCCCTGCAGGGCCCTACGCAGCTGACACTGAAATCCTGCATCCGCCGGAAGACAGAGTCCATCGACAAGCGCTTTTGCTTTGACGTGGAAACTAACGAGAGGTTAGCGCAAAACAAATCTGAGAAACCTGCGAGATGAGGCAACACGAAAGCCCTGTGGGATAAACAGGTTCAGGCGGCGAGGTGAACAGGTGGTTTACAAGGACAGAGTGTGAGGGATAAATGGACTGTAGCCCAAACAATCCCTAAGCGACGGGCGCATGTTGGAAACAGATGGCAAGCTCAGTGATTTCAGGGGAAGCAAAAAAAACCAGCTAATTTTTATATCAGCAGGCCGTTCAGTACTAAATGCATTTTTCTGTCGTAATCTGGTTTCTTGTATCTGTGGAGATACTTGAAGTGTCAACAGGGTGTTTTTAAAGGTTTAAGAGAAGCTTGAATTATGCATTAAGCACTTGAAAGCATCTGATTGTTGAGCAACTCATTTGTGCCAGTGTGTGAACTGAACAACAACATAATGACTAGACAGCTGATTGACAAGCTCAAGGTGGCAGCGCTGTCTAGTGTTAAAGATAACGTTGGTTTAAGATGTTTTAAGGCCAGCGTCCGCCCACCTGAATGTCCCTGAAATGCTTCCTGTGCTAGCACCTTACCCTGACCTTTGACCTTAGCAGAAGTGAATGAATAGGGATTTCTCTTACTTGCATATCCGTCTGCTTATATTATCTCTGATCATTTGTTTGCTAAAATTGTCTTTATCCAAGTTTGCACACACTAACACGCTTTGTGCTTATGCTATCTTATAAATATCAGGGTCCTTTTTATTTTACTGTCAGAGTTGAGGGAAAAGTTTTTTTTCATGAGCTTTAGATGTTTTTATCATGTGTTGATCCCTGCAGTTGGCAGAAAGAGCTTTAAACTCATAGCACAGTTGTTTTAGTTAACAATGAATTCAGAAGCCTACAAGCTGTAAAATTTGGCACCAGAGTTTGTTGCTTCTCCACTAGACAGACGGCAACAATGGATTTTCATCATCTCTTCATGCTTGTCTGATTTGTCTCCATTTCCCACTTCCATCCGCCACATAGGATTGAATCATTTACTTCAAAGACACTTTGAGTGAATTTCTTCTTGTTTTGTTTTTGGTATTTTGTCCAACCTGATTTGCTTGGTGTGTGTGTGTGTGTGTGTGTGTGTGTGTGTGTGTGTGTGTGTGTGTGTGTGTGTGTGTGTGTGTGTGTGTGTGTGTGTGTGTGTGTGTGTGTGTGTGTGTGTGTGTGTGTGTGTGTGTGTGTGTGTGTGTGTGTGTGTGTGTAAGATCCATGAGGTGCACAAGCTGATACTAAACTAAATATTCAGTGTTTAGGAACTGTAGCAGAACATCCTCTCACTGAATAATTTCATTGCAACCTTTTGCCTCTTTAATGGCTTTTTGTTACCGTTTCCATAGAAACACACCCGTTACTTTCCAGGCTCTTTCGGAAGGGGACAGGAAGTTGTGGATGGAGGCCATGGATGGAAAAGAGCCTGTGAGTTTATATCTCATTTCATTCAGGATTATTCTTCTATTTAGGATCATTTCTGTGAAAATGGCTTACCTGTCAAAATACCAAGAGTGATATGGCAACTGTGCTGACACCTAAAAGCCTAAACATTTCCAATCTACTCATCAGTGTCTAACCCAACCTTTTTGGTAGATAGTTAAATCTTAAATTGCAACTTTTTTTCTGGAAGAAACTATAATTGTCATGATTGTGTCATTTGCAGCTTCCTAATTAGGTTGCACCTAATCAATCTTCGAAGAACGAATCAGGCAAACCCTAGACAGAGAAAACTGGAACAAATGAGAGAAAAAAAAGGATAATTCGGGTTTACTTTAACTTTGTGCATTTCCCATAATTGTGGCTATTGTGGCTTTATGGGTCATGCTAACTTTGGGGAAAAAGTGACTTGCACAAAACAGCGTATATGGGGCAACCAGCTCGAGCATCCTACAGCTTTCCAAATAAACGTTTCAAACGTTTGTTGCTGAGTCTGACCCAAATTAGGGTGTAGCCGCTAGGAGCAGCCATTATGGGTAACTTATAGGGATCTACATCCAGGGCAACTTGCCAGATATGTGAGAGATAGTGGGAAGCTTGTAAGGCACATTATTCCATCAATGTGTGGCTAAATGATGGCACCTGGTTAGTCTTAATATCGTTTTACAGCAGAGATGAATTCACAGTTAGTGTTTTGTTGATGGAAACTTCCTTGTAGGAGCTGCCAATTAGTTAATCTGCCAAACCTTTCCTCTACCATGATCCGTCTCTGGATTGAGCGGTTTTGGGGCAATGAAATAATAAAGTGCTTTAGCAGCAAAATTTAAGACCTCCTTAATTCCTCGTTTGGTCGTAGCTATAAACACTGTTTTGCTTTCTGTTTGGCGCTCACTGCAGTTATTGTCAGATCTCTCTAATATCAGATGGTTTAGTGGTGGAGGTCGTGTGAGTTGTGGACAAAGCACATAAACCGTCACTGTCAGAGGATGTGAAAATAACACAAGGCACACTTTTCAGTGCCCTCTTCCTGTGCAACTTCCCCAATGACTTCTGTATATTATGAAACTGTCACAATAGCTTTTCCAACCAAAGAAAGATAGATCTACTGCGCTGTGCTACCACCAAGTCTGCAGTGTCTCTGAGCTTTCAGTGTGGAGGAGGATCAACTCTGTGGTTTCTCTTTTATAATAATTTCTTCTACCACACCAACTCTGTCGACCTTATGGCACTTTGAATGCCCGTTAGCTTTTTGAGTAGCAGAAATATAAGGTGCAGCACTGCTTCTACCCTTCAGTGCTGTCGTATGGACATTTCTCTGAAAGCATGATGATTTTCTCGTACATTTAATGTACAGTGTTAGTATAGTACTTAAGAAATGACAATGTCTGTATCATCATACATGCTTAAAGTAGACAATAGAGCTGAAACGATTTGTGTCCATTAGTCAATCAAGAGAAGTAATCGGCAACTGTTTTGATAGATTATTTATTGTAGATTAATTGTTAAGTCATTTTTCAAGCAAAATGGGCTTAAGCGAATCCTGATCATTCTGATCAGTCATTTTTCACTATTTTATTGGCAAAACAACTTATCAAATAATCAATTATCTGCAGCCCTAGTATACACACTTTGGCAATAATTTTAGAGGTTTTGTGCCCATACAAACCTCCCGCAGCTCTCGAAGCAAAACCCTTCTGAAACCAGCAGCCAGCTGATCCATGACAGTCCATAAGTCTCCATGTCCACACCAAGAAGTGCTTGACATGCATGAGCCCATGTGCCAAAACGACAAATGGAATTTTACATTTACAGATCACTTCATTTTCCACTAAAATGTTTTGAAACTATTTGGCGTTTAAAGTGTAGGACAAATAGCAAAATGTTTGCATGTGCCTCTCCAAACTCTGTTTTCATTTCAGTGGCTAAGACAATTTTTCAAATATTGGATGAAAAACTCAGTTTTTGACTGTCAGTAATTCCTTTCTCTTAAGGTAACTTCATTATCTTTGCATCCATACATCAAATTTGTCGGTAGCGTAACACTCAATGCCATGCGCTTCTGTTTTGATATAAAGTAACTCAGTGCCATGTGAAAATACAAATAAACAGAAGACACGTTACTCCAGTTAAAGTTTGTGACAGTCAAAACAAAGCTGAGAAGAAACTCTTATATACAGACATGACAGGTCATGTTGTAGTTGTTGTTCTCTTCTCAGTTGTAAATTATTGACAGGGTGTGACAGTGATATTTCACACTTCAACCACCTGTGACAACGACCACTTGCCCTGCTGAAGTGAGCTTGGACAGGTGACTCATGTCTCCAGCTGCTCCGTACCTGGCCTTGACCTCTGATATTCATTAGTGGGGAAGCCAGTAATCTGTTTTTGAGGAAGAATTGGATGAAGCTTTAACATAAAATCCACCACATCTGACAGCAACTGACTGGTCTCTGAGTGAGTTGGATGCACAGGGTATGTTATTGGTGACTATGCCTGTAGTCATGTTCCGGTTTTAATATTGAAGCTTTGTCAAATTGCTTCCAGGACTACCAACCAAATTCTTTTCATTTGTTTGGTAGTTTTTGATGCAGGAACCTTACTTTTTTCCACCGCCTAACCACATACACCTGCATCAAAGTCATCCTTCTTTCTCTCTGTTTTCATTATTGTTAATTCAATGTAACTTAAATATGCTCATAAGGTGAACTAATGGTGCAAATATTCCCATCAAATATCCTGGAAGCTTTTACTGAGTGCTGGAAGTTGGTTTCAGAGGAGCAGTTTTGTGCTCTTGTACCCTCATAATTGTATTTTTTTTTTGGTTTCATTTTCAATTTTGAGAAAACCGTGTGCCGTGTACATTGATCAGGCTGTGTTAGATTTGGTAGATTTTTTTTTTCCACGTCTTCACTTTCCTTTTACATTTCTTCGTTTCAGATCTATCATTCCCCAATTCACAAGCAAGCTGAAAGTAAGTCAGTCATCATTATTCTCAAAGTCTGAAGATGTGATTTTGATGTAGGCAGACACAATTATGTCTTACTTTACATCTGATGTCACTGAGAGCATCTGCATTCATGTTTTAACAATGAGAAGTATTGTCTTAAAATTACTGTATGCTGTTAAATCTGCTCATTTTTTTAATTTCACAGTGGAGCTGAATGAAATTGGATTCAAGTTTGTGCGAAAGTGCATCAACTATGTTGAAACAAAAGGTAAAGGGCCCTATTAGAGCTTTATCCCAGATGCCAGTTCAGTTAGTTTGCCTACATGCCCTTTAGGGGGCGTAGTTGAGTCACGGGTCAGTCCTTTTGATGCCACTCCTGCATGCTGCTCTATTGACTATTATTTCTTCTCTGGAAGCATGCTCTCAGTGCATGCTAATAACTCAATATTTCAACCCTGTCTGGAGGGCAGATACAATCTTCTAATTCTACAGTCACACTATTTTTTTCCACTGGCGTGATTCATCAAGAGCAGAATTTAATTACTCAAGCCTCAAGCATGTAATTTGACTCATGAGCCAAGCATGGAGCAATGTTCAGTCTTCATAGTTCATTGAAGCTTTCATAATCAGGAAAGAACACCAGTGTCTTAATTCTGGCTCTGAAAAGAAGTGGTGTGGTACATTTCCACTGCTCTGTATTTGTCCAGATTACACTCCCCTTTTTCTTCACTCCCCCTCTCCTCTTTCCAGGAGTGACACAGGAAGGAGTGTACCGAACAGTTGGTAGCAACATCCAAGTGCAGAAGCTTTTAAATGCCTTCTTTGGTAAGGAAATAAGCCTTTGAACATGTGTTACATCGGCCCATTCACTTTGTTATCCTCAGTTGGGCTCATCTACCTGACTCTACAACACAACAGACTCTGCAGCTTTTGTGAAGCTTGGGTCTGAGTGGGAAATATCAGCAGGTCGCTCACTCGCAGTGCTCCTGCTCTGGAGGGTTCGGCCTTAAAGTGGTTATAAACAATATTTTTTGTAATAAGAACGCATGAAATGACCGCTCTTAATGCGAGAGGGGTCATTTGTAGTGAGAATTATCACCCGACTCTGCTGCTCCATTAAGGTCCACAGGGCTTTATAGCATCTTGTAACTCACAGTTTTGAATTTTTTGATTTTATTGACATAAACAGCCTTGAAATATTTTCTGCTTGTTTATTCTAATTTGCTCCTTCATAGACCCCACAAACCCAGGAGATGTGGACCTCCAAAGCAGCGACTGGGACATTAAAACTATCACAAGTGCATTGAAGTTTTACCTAAGGTGTGTTTGTGTGTAAATAGACACGTGAGCAGGAGGCATATAATTAATTTGTTGTAAATACACTTTATCGTTCTAAATTTACAGCTGTTCTCTTTTGAAATTGTTGTAATTATCTAACCGAATGTCTGTTCTTTACTCTATCTTTAAGATACATTTAAATTGAATCACGGTATGATATAATCATAATTAAAAAATGATTAACAGTTTGCTATTATGAAAATAGCAAATTTAGCCTTGTCAGAGGTTGCGCTCTCTAAGTGCTTTCTAGTGTAATTGTGTAACAAGTGAGTGCGGCTATTTGTATTTCGTGTGTTTGATGTGGTGAGTTATATTGCACTGTGGTCTTGCACTTGTGTTTACGACTGTCTTTATTTATCTGCAGGAGTCTTTCTGAACCTCTGATGACCTACAGTCTACACAGGGACCTTATGTTTGCTGCAAGTAAGACATGTTTTGGAAATGATCCTGCACTGAGATTGGGGGAGTTTGTGTCATTATGTCCGCCTCCTCATTAAATTCTCCTCTTAGATCTAGATCTACCATCGAAATATGTTACTTATATGGACATAGAAGAACTGCATCCCCTTCTAAAAATGTTTAAGTGTCACAGGCATTAGGAATGTTACAACTTGAGATGCGCATTTGCTTCAAACTTCACCTGTTAGAGTACAAGAGTGGAAAACAATTTCTCCCATGATAGCTTGGGCAGTACCTTTGAACTTGCCATGCATCTTATATCTTTATACCCACTTTAACATCAATAAGCACTGCCTGGAAAAGACTTAAGGTATAAGAGAGGCATTTGTATATCAGTACTGTGCAGACTGTAGGTTCAGCAGGTCTCCAGGCAGCACCATATTTGTCTAGAAATCGAATCTGTTTGTTTTTGTCTGTCACGCTACATCATTGTAAAACAGAGAAGAAAATGAGTTTAATAGCATCAGCCTCATTCTGTCAGGATGTGACAGGTGGTCCTTTAGAAAACCGCTGGCTTCGGTTTCCTGGAAATGCCTTTCATTAATTGAACGGGGCCTGAGTTTGTTATGGAGACTTTATTATTAGTCTAATGCCATCGCAGTGGATGGCTGTGCCCTACTCCATATTGTTTTTAAAGATTTGATGTTTATATATAACTGTATCATTTCCTTACATATTTCCCTTCACATATGCAATCATTTTAAATTTCTTCCATTTGGCAACTTTGTGTTTTCTTTGTATCAACAGAGTCAGATAATCTGGACTTTCGACTAAGTGAAATTCATTCACTAACTTACAAACTACCAGAGAAGAATCGGGAGATGCTGGAGATGCTTATTAAACACTTGGTCAAGTAAGTGCCAACTTGCTTAGTTGATTTTGATTGATTTACTGTTTTTACTGCCCTCAGAGGACCTCTTGCACTCTTTCTGAAATGGGATAATATGTCACTGCCTGTGCTAACAGGTTAGTTACATTTAGTTACATCAAACCGGACTTTGTATTTGTTCAGTGTGTGCAGTCACAGTGATGAAAACCTCATGACTCCTTCAAACATGGCTGTTATCTTTGGACCCACGCTGATGAGAGCAAAGGAGGAGACTGTGGCGGCCATGTTGGATATCAAGTTCCAAAACATTGTTATCGAGATTCTGATTGAGGACTACAAAAAGGTACATTTTCAGAATGAAAGCAGTAATTTCTGTCCCTTCTGTATCATTTCATTTATTTAACAATGTTATAGACTGCATGAAGCTGAAATACTGGGTAATGAACCAAAGTGTTACCCTAACTTTTTTTTTTTTTTCTGTGTGTGTGTGTGAATACAGATCTTCAGTTATATGCCAGAGGACAGCACAGCCCCGCCTGTCCCTCCTCCGCGGATCACCCCGAGAAAGCGGCAGCCCATCACAATCTCCAAGCGGCCACCTCGTGTTTATCAACCGCTTATTCATGACCACTTCCAGAACGCAGAGAGTAATTATTAGCCTCTCTCTTTGGCCCGAATGTCATCATCATCCTCATCATTATCTCATCCTGTCTGTGCTGAACTTTTATCATTATTTATTATTTATAATGTGATTTGTACCACAACACACCTCCGGGGACATTTCTTAACACTTTTTGTAGTGTGTCTGTCCATAAAATACTTAAAAGGAAATTCCTCTTGTTCTGCATCTTGCCCTCTCTATGTGATATTTAACTTTCTTAACTTACTACTTGGTATAGCCAAATAATGGCCCTATGATTAATCCGAAGCCCTTGTGTGTGTGTGTGTGTGTGTGTGTGTGTGTCTCGTGTGTCTGTGTGTCTCGTGTGTTTCGCGTGTGTTTCGTGTGTATCGTGTGTATCGTGTGTAACAATGACTGTGTATCGTCTTAATTCAGTGAAGTGCTGGCCTAGTAGTTGTATTACGTCTTATTAACAGAACATGTTTTTTTGTTATTTTTCCTGCACTTAGTCTTACACATGGATAGACACATTGACTGATGATTGAGGTTACTGTACTCAGATAGGAAGAACACATCACATTCTTCATCACAATGTTCAGTTCTAGCTACTGAGTCCACTCCAAGTAGTCACAACCTTGCACTGATTATGGTGTTTCTTTGTAACAGACGGCCAGGACGACAGCTCCGTTGTGGACACGGATGTCTCCGTGAGCCCCGTTCCCCTGCAGCGGACAAAACCTGCAGGCTGTGTCCCACTGGTTCCAAAAGAACCTCCTCCGAGACAAGCGCTCATGCCCAGACCTGCTAATCGTCCGGAGAGACAGTCCGATGTTGGAAAGATAGACGATACAAGGCAAAGGCCAGATTCCTCCTCAGCGGCAAATGGGGAGTCTGGAGTCTATGTGAGCCGAGTACCATCCTTCCAGAGCAGAAAACCACCTCCAAAGGGCACAGCAGCCAACAGAGAAGGTATGAGGAACCTCTGTGTGTATGTAGCTGAACATTTCTTAAATCATGCTTGTTTATCTGAGTTTGCCCTAGTCAAGAGAAGAAAATTCTTAAAGCTTTACAGGATTTAACAAGAAAAAACTTAAAACAAAGGGGTATAGTGTTATATGAAAAGCAAAGTTGTGATGTATTGGTCAAATAAAACATTATCTTCTCATTCTCCCTTTATCAACACATGTTGCCACTGTCTGCGCCGATTAGTAGGGTTTCTAGACAAGTTAAAGTCCCACGGCAATTAATTGTTGAAGACTCAAGCTATTCAAAATATCGTTGCCATTGTTGGATTTTCAGTTATTATAACTTAATGTGAATGTTGAAACTGGGCATTTTCAGCTCGTTGTTTTGGTTTTACGGCCTGCAAATTGACTGTTTTGGTTCACTCTCACTGGTGTCATGAATCTTGTTTCGAGCGGCAGCAGCAGCAGCAGCAGGCAGCTGATGAACTCACCCAACACTACCTGCTCACCACCAAACAGCAGACAGAGAAAGTTAGGGACTAGCTGTTGAACATAGTAGTGAGGTTTAAGTTTGTACGGCTCCTATACAACTCTTAACCCCCCATAACCTCAGAAGCTGAATTCACTTAATTACACCTGCAAATTCCCAAATTCCGTCACATTCCCATGCAATGTTACATGAAGCTTTGGGGGTGTTTTTGTTTTTCAGGAGATTCAGATGTTCTGACCGGATCGAAGTCCGGTACGAGGTCCACAGAGAAACAGGCCATTTGTAGACCCCCAGTCAGGCCTCCTGAGCCCCCCTCCAGATACCCCGCTCCACAAAAGCCCCAAAGTGCAGCCAGCAGCGACGGCACGCCCACATCCTAGTAAGTGGTCTTTTTCGAACTTTTCCTTCATCTCGATCTAAACTATACACCTGTAGTTTCGTGACTGTATCTTGCTTGCTTTCATGGTGACAAATCCCTCCACAAACAGACAGACTCGCACGGTGAAAACAATACCAGCCACGCTGTCGCAGATGGCAAACATTAACTATGACTCAGTACCATTAAGCATCTCATTAAGCTGTTTCAGGTAGCCAGCATGCACAATATTAGGAAACTGGAGCACCTACTGTACATGGATTGCAGTCGTTACTAATCTAAATAGTTACACCTTTGATTTTCCTGTTATAACATGTCAAACTGACTGCTGTGAAAAAGGCGTGTAAAAATAGTTGCTCTTGGCGTCCGTAGGTAAGTACCACACAAATGTAAAAAATCAGTAAAAAAGAGTGTATGTTGAGAGTGGGTATTAAAAAAAAAAAAAAGCACAGTCTGCCAAATAATACATGCTGACTGTTGGATCACAAAGGATTTAACAAGGAATCACAAATACAAGATGAGTCATATGTTTATCTACAATACCAAAATGTCTGTTTTCTGCTTTTTCTGCAGTGTTGCCTCTAAAACAAAATTTTTTGAGAATGCCTCCAGGCAAGTTGGCAGGTATGTGAAAGACATTTTCTTTGTCTGTTTCAGTTTGTGCTTAAACCTATGTGTGTATACCAGCTGTATAGTAGATGAAAGTTAATATAACCACAACAGAGCATGCAAATGATTAGAAAGGTATTATTAGTAATAGCCGAAAACGATTACATTCCTATTTTAAGTTAACAAATGAATGAATGTTATTATAAAGAGTTAACTACTGAAAATTATAAAGATGGTGGGTGCGTATGGCTGTTTGTCACTTTTCAAACAATAATTCATACTATTTACTTTGTTTGCTCCCATTTTGAAGCCAGAATGTGTGAAATACCTCCACACACACATATACATACAAACATAGACACACACACACACACACACCCTGGCTGAGCAGTTGCATGTGTGCTTGCTAATTCTATTCTTACAGTAGGCTTCTCCTATTTTGGCTGGCATCTGGCTCCTCCGGCTGATGATGTAAAAATGCCTCTGTGAGACAGAAACGAAACACATGTGCTCTTTTCCGATATGCTTGCTGGTCCAGGTTCAGGTCCCCGGCGCCCTCACTGCACTGGGAGTGAAGAAGGCATATACATTGGGAATGTCTGAGTGGGAAAAGTTTGTGGCAGTTTTCGTCAAAGAAAGTTTCTCTTTCTGTCCGTGTTAAATACAGTTCACATTAATGTGTCCGAATGGGGGAGGGTGTGACCTCTGCTGACGTATAAAGCTCATGTTTGGCCTTCGGACGGAAGAAGCACAGAGTGTAACTTTAGTGTTGTTATCCCACAGTTGAAAAGTTGTACCTTCTGAACCGACTTGTTATTAGCAGTACAAAACGAATATTATTTAAATACAGTATTACTAACATCAGATCTAGTTTAGATCTAACAGTTAGTTGTTAGATTATTACATGTGGATGTGGGGTAAAATTGTTAGACCCATTTGACACAGTGTGAGATGCAATGAATGGGGGGGGTCTGGTGGTTGAGGTGAAACGGTGCTGCACACCATAATTGAAATTGTAATTTATGTTTTTCTTTTTTTTCTTTTCTGATTTAGTCCACCGACCTCTCCGTTACCACCAGGAGTGACAAATGTAAAAAAAGAGGTGAGTTACTGTAAGTTTGCATTTATTCGGTATTTTTAAAGCTCTCACAGTAATTGTGTCTCATTATACTGGCGTAATAAACTGGGAAAAAGGAGCATTTTGCATTTAAAAGTTTATTTTCATACTTGAGACAGATTGTCTTTGTTTTGTTTCCCCAGAATTGAAGTTAGGGAGATTCAGACCACGTCATGTGACCTCTACATGTGCTGTTTGGAGCACCTAAGCTGGAGGGAGTCACCGCTAATGAACTCAGTCCATTCTGATCTTAACTGATGGACTGAGGAAATGGCTCTCAGTTGAACTGAGAATCGTGTCGTACGGCAACACAGGACCATACTGAAATTTGAATGAGCTTGGAAAGTAACTGCCTCAGTGTTTGATTATTATTCCAAAGTTGGGATGGAGTAAAAGTACTTTTTTTCCTTCCATACCAATAGACACTTTTGTTAAATAATTTTACAATATTTAGTCATTTTACAGTGTTAAACAGTTTGACTAAAGCTTGGTCAATTTTATATGAGGGAACTAACTGGTCTAAGCGACTTTTCTACATTCTTAACACTTGTTTTCAGCAGTGTGAAATAGATGTCCCAAAGAAAAGTAAATGATTAAAACTCACTCAATCAGTTTATTTATTATTAATTTGAACATGTGACATTCTAAATATTAACTTCTAGATTTTATAAAGCAACTTAGACAAAAACTATTGCCTGTTATTTCAGTGGATCTGCTTAAAGAAAAGCAACTTCTAAAGTCTGTATTTCAGTATTTAAACAAACCGGGATGTACAAAAAAAAAGTAATTTCTTTAAATTTAATTCAAGGAATTGGACAAAATAAATTCATAATAAACTGTTAAACTAAATCTAACAATGGAGTAATTATATCTATGAAAAATATTTTAGTTGGTTCATTAAAAATATTTTAATATTATCTCAGTTGAGACATAACTTGTCACTCAAACATGAGTCCCCTTTTTAAAGGCATTTAAAAAAATATTTGCTATAAGTTGTCAGTCTGCATTACAGCCAATGTAGTTTGAATTTACACCGAATATAGTGTTAAAAAAACAGATTCACTAGTTTACATTCCCGCACTTCTTACCTCTTGTAGGTAGATTAGGTTGCACAGGAGAGTCCTTGAAGTTTACCTAAATTTGTTGCATCTCAAATGCATTGTTGGCATTAAAAAGCAGGTCAAAACTGGTTGTTCCAATATGTGAAACAAAAACTCCAGTGTTTAGTTTAGTTTTTAATTTTTTTTTTAAATTTAGTTTTTCTTAAAATGGTAATTATGTTAGTTTTACACTTGTTTTTTGGATAACCCAACTTGAAAATTGTTGTTGCTGTCTGGTTTTCAAAAAGGAAAATAAACACAAAGCGTTCTTAACTTGACTCATGAATATTGTCAAAAATGAGCTGTGTATTATCATTCCCTTCTGTGTTACTGCATGGTGTTTTAGTCTTCGCTCCTCAGTCTTTCTGTGAGCTGATGTTTGCAATCATTCTTAGGACTTCTGTTTCACATTTGCACTAATGTTCTCCGTTGAATGACTCTCTAAGGCCTGTTTGTTCAGACTCAAGACTAAGTGTTCTGTTGTATTTCCGGCTACTGGCTTTACTCTAACTACAACATCCATTGTGAATCAGTGGAGGTACGTGAATCAAAACAAAAAAACCCATCTGATTTGGTTTCATAAAACAGTAGCAATCTCTGCCCGCCAGAACTGTTTTGTGACAAAGTAAATGTCTTGATTGTTATTAATTTCTCACAAGTTTTGTATGCAGATATATAAATGGTTGTTGGCAAGGTGACGTGTGTCCGAAACTTGATGCAAAACAAGCTTTATGATCCAAAAATAAAGTCATTTTTCTAGATTGATGGGCGCTGACACATTTGTTGTATTTGTTAAAAACATGCAATCGGAGGCATGTAAATAGTGGAAAAATGACGAGAACCAACACTCAACCCTGTGAATAAAATGTCTGCTCAGAATGAAGAGTTAACTACCATATGTTGGCTGAAAAGTCTGATATTGTTTTTTAATTTTTGCCATGACATTTTATAACATTACAAAAGGCACAGCGGAGCTTTAAGCAAAATGCAAACTAACATGCTCACAGTGACGCTGATATGTTTACCATGTTCACCGTTTTACATTTGCTAAGAAGCATGAAACACGAAGTACAACTGATGCAGATGGGAATGTCGTCATTTTTGCAAGTATTTAGTCATACACCAAAGTATTGGACACTGAAATTTTGACTTAATGGTGGCGCTACAGGAAAAGTCAGGGAATCACCAAAGTCAGAGGGCTTCATCCTCTGGGGACCATGAATGTTTGTACAAAATATATTGGCAATCCATCTAATTGTTGTTCAGATATTTCAGCCTGGACCACAGTGATTGATGGACCGACAGACCAACATTGCCATCCCCTAGAGCCCTGCCACTAGCGTGGCTAAAAATAATTTTAAGAAATTGCTCCTCCCCCATGCAGTGAATTTCTTGCACTCCAAAAGTCTCTCCGTGTCTTCCTCTAGTCCATCCTCTGTGGTGTTGAATAGTTGAACAAACCTCACAGGGCCCTCTGACTATGACCCTGATCTTTTCTTATCCTCAACCGTCGTGACTGAGGAGCATAAAGGGTCTTTGGCTCCATGTGGTTTGACTGTCATTCACAAATATCGCGTTTCGACAGGAGAGACGTAAATTTAAGAGGCAAAAGTATTCTTCAGTGCTATGCCAGTTAAGTTAAACAGTTACGACATAAACTTTTCCCACCTACGGCATGCGTAGTTAAAAAGAGGAACAAAACGCTTCCTAGCATTTATGCACTCAGTGGGTATCTGTATTTAAAAACCTGTTTGCAGTTGGACATGGTATTTCTATAACCATCCACTCCCCCAACCACATTCCAGCCTCCATTGCCAGACTGAGCCATTCCTCCTCACCTCTGCCTTTTTCATTCCATCAGCTTGTACCTTGATTTCTCACAACTGCAGTGCCTCGGCAGTGGTGGATTTTTGGCCCACATCAGGGACCAGTGGAAATTCCCTTAACTATTCCCTTCCCTTCCCTTCCCTTCCCTTTCATGCCAATTCATAATGACCTTGAACTTCAGTAAATTAACATGCGGCCAAGGGCAATACTTTAAAAAAAGGGAGGCAACACACAAGAACAAAAGAATGCGTGTTCTCACTGAAGCACGCACGCTGTTTACTGGATGTCCAAGCTGATATCCATGCTGTATTTAGCGCTAATGTTTTCCAATGCTTTGGAAATGTACCACCTGATACATGTTAAATAGTTTCTCTGCTTTTCCATTAATGGCACCATGCTTACTAATTGTGCTCTACGGTACATTTCTCGATTTGTTACTCCAGTATGATTAAGAGAGCTTGTTAACAAACGAGGAAAGTGGAGTTGGACTTTGGAAAGGCCTAAATGTTATTTTGTATTCCCAAGTTTAATTTGCCCTCTTGCGCTGCTGTCATGGAGTTTATGTAAGTTAAAATGCAAACTATTAAACTGAAATAAAAGTTGAGCCTCTCAATAGCTTAAATCTGAGTTGTTCCAAGCATAGAAGAACCTTTCAATAGTTTTTTCTAGTGAAAATGACAAAGTTCCCCCTCCACTAACTTTATTCAGTTTGTACAATCACTTGAACTTTCAAACAAACCCTTCTCCCATGGTCAGATTCAGAATTATTTTAATTAATTTTAAAAGATGATGCAGTTTAACACCATTGAAAATCACAAAGGTCACAAAAGGTATAAATCATACAAGAGATTACTTCAAAAGTCAAGTGTCTGGACACCAAAACAGACATTAAACTAATCAATATATACAGTTACTGTTTCATGTACAAAGAACCAGTTTAATATGCAGTACACTGGGCACATACCAGCTATTGTTCATTGACATCATACAAACACTGTGGCCTAATCATTTTAGTATTAAAAATGTAGAGGGGCGTCTACAGTATGTGGCTCATTGAGATGCGTGATCCACTGGTAAAGCTAAAGCATTAAAAAAAGCGAACTACAACATACTGCTACTCATTTGACTGTTTTTGCACATGAAAAATATATTATCTGGGTTCTTGTCAGATTTCTGTTTAGTTTCAATCTTACAATTTACTGCCATGACCGAAGACACGCTTTATTAAAGTTTCACGGCTATGATTAGTTGGTGTGGTGGGGTCAAGTCTCATGGATCATTTCTTCTCGTCCATAGCTACTGGATTCCCTTTTCTCCCTCCTTCCTTTTCACATAGCAAATGTTGTATAAAAAAAAAAAGAGACAAGATAAAGACATGAGGACATCAACTTGTGCAGAGGAAGTAAAGTATTCTGCACGCTTCACCATAGTTTATGAATGAATCCGTTTTAAAAAACTGAAACTGTCCGTCAACGTATCACTGTACACTCTACAACAAATTGTCATCATGCCTTTGACAGATGTCCCGTGCATTGAACACTGATGACACTATCAATTAGTATACAATAAACAGGTAATTGGAAGGATACATAGATGTCCATGCATTGCCCTCTGTAAAGCCAAAAGTTACACATACAGTTATACAAACACATGATGCATGTATATACAAGCTTGTAAAAGAAAACGTTAAAAAGTGTTGAATTTACAGAGTTATAAAACATTGTTGAAAATTATTGAACAATAGTGAATAAGCCACACAAGTTTTTTTTGTGTTGGATTGTAATACACACGGAACAGCCGGATTGAGAGAAGTTACAATCTGCTACGATTATAGCTCTTTTACCGAAAGATACAACTTCAGTCTAAATTACACTCTGCCTCACGTAGAGTGTAGTTGTATGTAAAATGTTTATCTCTGAGGTTTGGCAGGCCCAGTCGGGTTCACATTGTAGCTGCTTCTGAGGGCCTTCCAGTTTTGTTGTCCAGTTGGAACGTCACTGCTCTAACCTAAGACCTCTGGCACTCTGAATCAAGTTCTCATTCAGTATTTGTCTGTATTTGGTGCCAACCTCCTTCCTTGAGTCTCTACATGTCTCCCAGTCCCTGCTGCTGCAACCCGCCGCTCACAGCATTACGCCGTCAACTGATGACTTTATTTTAGTTTTATCACGGATCTTCTTGACAAAAATGCCTTTAGAGTTGACTGTAAAGTCATCCTAATATTTAATTATCGTAGCTAAATTGATTTTGAAGCTGTGCGTTGGAGTAATACAGTATCAAAACGTATTAACGACCTTTCCAATTTTCTCCAACTTCACTTATGCCAAGTACCTGCTTTAACAAGTTTCCCCACTACATATTTATAAGCTAATGCTTTAAAATTAGTAACATCAAGAAAACATCATCGACAATAAGCATGAAGTGTCTCCCTGGAGATGTCTGCAGTGTGCTGCGTTGGCTCAGTCAAACAAGGCCAGTTTACTGTGTGAAGATAATTTGTGTAAATGCTGAAGTACTTTAAAGTAATCTTTAATTCTGGTAACAAGTGTGTAAATCGTATTTGAAGTTTAACAGTGTAGTATAACTCAGAATGTTTCTTTTATGGCTGTCATTTAGCTGAAATTTTACACTATGCTGTACTTTTTAGGAATTGTATTACTGAGCCTGTATGATATTTGATTTCAGAAGTAGACAAGAGTAAATAGTGAAGTATTCTTTATGTTTAAAATACACAGTTTGAGGTTTTGGTTGTATGGCTACTACCAGACACAGCACCTGTTCTACGACCTGACATGACTTGCCATCTTCTCCACTGTCTCTCTCAAAGATGAGGTAAATAAGCCTTTGAATTTATTCTGAATGCCGTCAGAAACACTTTGGTGAATAGTCAAAGAAGCGGTAAATACAACTGGAGGAGAATTTTCCTCGACCCTACCTGCTTGAGAAGCACGTGAGCTCACTAGTGGTAGTAACAATGATGTAATTATTAAATAGTTGAATTTCCATATTAATAACTAGTACTCTACTCAATTTTTAATTTCACTATTTACTTTTTGTTTATAATTGAGAAATCACATGTCCACACAGGCTTTATCCTGAATTAACCACCTGCGGCACAACAACTACTGTACATTAATACACCAGGAAAATCGTGTTTTGTTTTGTTTTTTCAGCAAATCTAATATTCTAGGTTTAATGTGCATAAAGTATCACGACAACATCAAGTTTGTGTTTTACATTTGTAATCTTATCTATACTGATTGCTACAGTAATGAATCTGGTCCATTCTACACTGTTTAATGGCACATTTAATGTCATACCACGATTTTAGAATTCTGTGCATTAGTTAGAAAGTTTAATAATAAAAAAAATATGTTGAAGTTAAAAAGTGTGAATTTTTAAAACAAATCTAAAACCAACACATTTCTTATTTTAAGCACTTAAATGCCTTCCAAGTTGTATTTGCCGATCTTTATTTCACAAGTAGGAGCTTGCGTCTGACGGCAGTAATTATTTAAACAGATTTTGGTGAGTGTTTTTAACCCTGCTACTTTACGCTGCTGTAGTCATGATTTACAGACTTAATGTGTGTGGAAAGTAGCTTCATTGCTAAGGCTGAAAACACAATCTCTCCACTCAGAAACAACAGAGCGATCAACAGGTGATGGCTTGCAGCTCTTCAGAAAAAAACTTTAACAGTTCTGAACAAACAATCTCCATTATGGCTAAAAGGAAAAAAAATTGAGAAACAAAATAATGATTATGGGACAGGGCTAAGAGCTATTAGATCAAACACATAAGGAAACAGTGCAAAGCCTTTGTTAAAGTTGGAGGCAGGAGGCAGCAAAGCTGAGTCATTTTTTGATTAAAAAAAAAATCCTTCTACTTGTGAAATAAGATTGGTTTAGCCAAACCTGCCAGGATCTTTGGTACATGTACTGAGATTATTTCTCCAATCATCTCTGGAAAGCTGACCTTGGTGTGGAGAGACTGAGCCTGGACAAAAAGGTCAAATGTAAACTGATGGAGCTTCTTTACTGTCTGAAACACAAGAAAAAATACAAAGAGATGACATCATTAGGATAAAATTTATATAAGATATACCCAACTAATGCTCAGAAAAAATTACACTAAATGAATCATTGTAAACTCATCCGTAATTCTTTTACTACCCTGAAGAACAGTTATTAGATTTTTAAGGTTAGATTTTAAAGTGTCAGATTCTACGTGTGCTAGCATCAATGCAGTAATTTTCCCCAGGCTATTAAAACGCACAGCATTACCTTAGATTTAATTGCACAAGTTACCCAGATATTTTTTAGCCAAATTAGTAGAATTCCGACTCTTGATTTATATTGCTTCCCCTGATTGTCTAATTTGGTAAAATGTAGCCACATGTTCGAACATGGGGAAATTATACATGCGTACATGTAACAAAAATTTCTCTGATGATTTCAGGTTATCTCACCATCTGGAGAGAGTCCAGGAGTCGGGTGAGTTGGTAGAACCTCTGAGAACAATTAGTCGTCATTCGATAGTTAATGAGCCGATCAAGTTCGTTGATGTAGGTGAGACGCAACTCATCAAAGTACTTCTGACTCTTCAGACCCTCAACTGGAACTGGTGAAAACAGAGAAACAGTTTTGACTATATGATTGGCAGTTAACTTTCCGACTTTGCTCTCTCTACTGCAGCTCCACTAGTCTGTTTTGACGTTCAGTACACAGGACAGTACTTACTAATGCTGAAGAGGAGCAAGGCCTTCATGCAGAGAAACTCTTCCTGAGTAATCTGCAGCAGCAGCAACTCCTGTGAAAGATGTCTCATCCGTATGCAGTGCTCATACATGGTGGAAATGTGCATCCGTTGTCTGCAGATGTAAAAAGGTCAGGATTGGAGATGTGAATGAATAGGAACTTTCAAATCCAAAGAGGCAAAGGATAAATTGCTTTACACGTTGGTCATTTATTTTATAATGAACAACTACGGAAGAGGAAAGAATGTCAGAGGTTAGATCCATTTTGATTAATTCTGTAGAGGAGACAGTGACAGTGAAATACAGTATCACTATAACAATACAGATATCTGCCCTGATCTTTGACATCTGGAAGGAGATGTTAAAAACACACAGCTCTGTTACATTACTAGAATTCCCGTCATTTATCACTTTTTTAAAGTTCATCATAGCTGATGATTGGATATTTCATGTTCATCATGCCTGAATGATGAGTTCAACACGCATGGGAGAACAAGAGTAGGAGATTAAAGTATGCCATCTCTTCCTACATTAAATGATTCTGCCTTCATTACATCAGGAAAAGGAAATTTGTAACACGTTTTTATGCTGTGAAGACAAAGGTGAAATAGAGCATATTTAAGGAATTAGTAATAATACTAAAATGTCACCAGTTGCAGACCACAGAAAAGAGCCTAAAATCGAAAGACAAAGAGATATGAAATTGAGCTAAATAGAGCTGAACATTCTCCATCTCTCTGGAAATGGATGCAGAGTTTCAGGTATGTGGTTGTACAAAAGTATCATATCCATGGGCCAGCATATAATCCAATTATTGGAGAGTTCCTGGACAAAGTAAACGACAGTGTTGATGATGTCATTTTGATGTCATTAGCGTTATCTCAGCATAGGTTTAGAGAATTCCCATTTTTCCCAGAGAGCCGAATTAACAAACTGGCGGTAGGACTTTGAAACACGCGACCGTTTAGTAGACAGAGAGGGTTTAATGACAGACACCGCTGAGTTGATCTATGGGAAATGTAGGATTCAGTGTTTTGGGGGTTTGAGCCATACTTGAGATTAAAAGTCATTTTCTTCAGTTTTGACCATTCCTGTCTTATTCTGTCTCTTGTAAGTCTGCCAACTTTAAAGAAGTCCGATACTAAATCCCTGGAAGGAAGGACCCTAAGTAGAATAAATATTAGTGAGTTTATCCTAAACTTAGTGAAATGCTACAGTATTAATATATTATATTAATATACCGAATAATGTCGGTTTCAGACACCTTTTCTGTTATACTTACATAGAAACTAAGGTCTATCTAATGGATAAAAGCAGGGGTTAGGGTTAGGGTGACACACAGGTTGGAAGTTGTCACAGGTTGTGGAAGTGTCACAAAAAAGGTTTTTGTATGAGCACAAATACATTAAATACAATAACCTGCGGTGGATGCATTAGTGTAGACATAAACTAATAACCAATATTGTGTATATTCATATATTTGTCCACAGCTTAAACTAACACGTTTACTGATTGCTGTAGGAATTAACCTACTGTAAACAGCAAGTAAATGTAGCCAGTGTGCTTGCTCCATGATGATGTTTTAAATGCTGATGCTACCTGCCAGGACAGATACAATCATACACTCTGTTTCCACAGTGTTTTGCTTTGTCAAAAAACATAGCTGCTATTTTGCATAATGATTTTGGAGTCCTATTCAAGGACACAAAAAAAAAAAAAAAAAAAGGGAAGGAAAACAACACACTAATGGTCCTTTCTCATTTATTAAGAGACACAGTTTGGGTTAAGTGGACCAAACAGCAGCTATAGAGCTGTCTAACAGCTAAGTTCTACATAAAATTAAATATAAATAGCTTAATGTACTTACTAATTTGGGCTTTTATGATTTAGTATCCACTTATGTCATCAATGTGAGATACTATTAACTATTCAAACCCTTACTTAATTCTCACATTCTCGGATACTTGGATAGTTTGAACAATTGTTATTTGAGCTTTATTTATTCAGTGCAGGTTTGCTATGCACAAATGCTCTTTTTCAGCAATGTCCTGCCACACACCGGCACAGTTACACAATCATATCTGGAAGCTGCCCACTTTGACCACAGTCATATCTGTTTGTCACTGAGCAGCTTCACTTCCTCGCCCAGATATACCCTGCCAGTTCAAGAACGAGCCAGCTATGTTCCAGTTACAAGGCTTTTTCGTTAACCTTTAGGCAGCTACATTCATAAATATACATTTTTATTGGAGATTTCTCCCCACCAAATTCGACATGGACACTTCTCTTTATATAAGATGTTATCACAAGCTTGATAACAGAAAATAGCAAGGAGCAGCTGTGAATGTGACACTCTAATTACAATTTAAATTTAAAATTTTGATCAATTTCCTCTAAACGAGACACCTGTTCTTGCTTTGAAGACTTGTGTCCGGATTATTAAGACTATCATGACGGATTTTCTGCCTTTTACCAAAAGATGATTTTAAGATCTATTACTGCACAATTGAAGTCATTACAACCAAATGTGGTATACTGCATGAACAGATGATGCCCAAATCATAATACCAGATTTTTGGCCTTTCAAAAACTGGTAATAATAATAAGCCTATTTTGTCAGTCAACCGTAAACTTGATACAAACAGAATTTATTCCAAAAGTTATCAGATCAGCTACATTTCCAAATCTGTAAATTGCTGACATGGTAAAGATGGCAAGATTCATCTGATGTATTTTTCAGTGCATAACGTTTGGTTGTGGTTGGTGAACAAGGGCATTAAATACATCCTGTAAAGTACACGTAAATAATGCACAAGAATTAAATAACTGCTGATTTACAGTTAAACTCACAATATGTACTAGATTGTGGCAGTAAACATTTGATGGAACTAAATAACATATCAGGTGTTGTAACCATTAATATTCCTCACCAATACTTATACTAGACCTCACCACTGATATCTGAATCGGCTTCACTCACCAGGACCATGAGACTTTGAATGCTGAATACTAAAGTTCTTTATTTAATCTCACAGTAACAAAAACAACGTAAGGAGGAAATTGGATTGGAACACAGTCCTAAAAAGCCTGTACCCATTTCTATTTTACGTTTATAAAACTCTAGAGATGTCTTTGTTTTTGTGCATGACCAGGAAAGCAAATCACGGAAGGTTGGCAAGAGAAAGAGATGAAAACAGACAAAAACTGGTGTCTGTATTATCTATGATAGCACCATCTTACTCACTGGAGTGACTATAATGAGAAGCACAGCCCGTTGGTAACTTCCTCATGAAATCCTTTTAGAAAATATAATTGACCTCAAGAATTCAGAGCTGTACATACTCATTGAACACAAGATCTGGGGCGAAGTAAAGCATCCTGCCATTGACGTTCTTATAGGATCTCCATCCCAGGGCAAACACCATCACCCCCATCCATGAATGTTGAATGACCGTCATTTGGTCGTCCACATGGAGATTTCTAAAACCTAAGGACAGAGATTTTTAGTCACAAAATGTTACACAACATGACATATTTTGTACTGAAAACACTATGAACTCTTGTACATTTTTACCAGAACATTTGTTAAAATTATACTAATCTTCTGCCTGTCAACCAACCCATCTTTAAACAGACTGATGTGTTTTTGTTGGATTGCTTCCTACTGTAACCCCCTGGCAGAGAGTTCTTTGCCTCTGTAGCTGATCACATACACTGTAAAATAACTTGTGATGTGCCTCAGGGATCAATTTATGGGCTACTTCATTTCAATCTATATATTTTAGAGGCACAGCATCTTTTTCTATGCTGGTGATACACAACTTTAGGTGGCTGTGTCTCATAATGACACAGGACACCCTTTTCATTTCAAATATTTGTGCGTAGATCTCACAAAACATGTTACAGCAGCTATTGGCTGAAACCATGGGTGGGGTGGCTAATGTGCCTGCCTCCAGCCCCTGACAACTATAGAAATTTTGGGGTTAACCCAAAACCAGAATGTAAAGAAAGACAGGAGAAAGGGAGACAAAAAGAAAGGAAAAAGGAGCAAAGGAAGAGGTAACAGGCTTCCTCCCACATGGTCTGGGAGCTGCTCAAGTGGTTGATGCGATTCATCCTCCCACCAGCCAGCCTCCTCCCAAGGGTCTGAGTGTGGCCACAGCATATACACACACACACAAACACACACATATATATATATATATATATATATATATATACACACACACACACACACACATATTATATATATATATATATATATGTCCTCTGATTCTGCATTTCAGCAAACATTTAGTTTAATGGAACATCACTTTGCTGTTTTGATGTACTCTCACTGCTCTCATCAATACTGATTTTACAGCAGGCAGCTATTTTCAGGAAGACAGAGACAATTAGAGATTAGCTGATGAACAAAACAAAGCATTTCACTACCATAAAAAATAGACATTTCCCTCAGGAGTAACACAGAACTAAAAGGACAGTGACAATTACAACTTGCATTTGTCAGGTAAATTTATCAGGAAATAAGCTGATCAACATTGCGCCAAAAACCAATGCAGTGTCAACTACCTGGCAGTCCTTTGGCCCATTTGACCACTTTGACCAGTTGTCTCTCTCCCAGCTCATTGAGGCTGGTGAGCAGGGTGGCAGCTGAGTCTGGTTGGCCATAGTCGTGTCCTGCATTCACCACTTCAGGCTCAATGGACTCCAGGATGTTGAGGAAGACCAGCTGGGAGTTCAAGTTCAGGCCTGATTTAGGAGAGATATTCTGGATGACCTCTGCAGGGTCCTGTACAGGATGATCCTCTTCAGGGTTTTTCTGTTGTCCAATCTTCTTTAGTTTACGTGCTATAAACAAAGGCAAGAAGTTGAGAATCAGTTCACTTGTTAAAAAGTTAAAACTTTAGCTGTGACAATTAATAATTACGCTATTTTGTCACAAAGCCAGTTACAAATCAACCAGATCTTCAATCTTCAACCCACTTGACATTAAGTAAAAAGGAATAAAAAAGGGATCAAAGTTATAGTCAGACAATATTTTTTTCACCAATTGTTGAATTCCCTCGGTTTAGGTTTGACACATCTGATTGAATTTGACTGGTGAATCCAGCTGCCCTTGCTCCAAAGAGTTGTGTCTGAAGCCATGATGGATTTTCTGCCTTCGATGTGGAGATCTCCTACTGCACGTTTTGCCCATTACAGCTTAATGTGGTATGCAGAATGAAGAGGCGATGTTCATTCTACAGCGTTTCGCTTTCAAAAATGGTCACGATCATAGGTTTTAGTACAAAACGGTTCAGTTGATTTGATTTAAAATCAGTCATTTACATCTTGTCAGGTTATCATTGTTATGTAAGACAGTGTGTCTGTATACGCACCACGGGTAACTGTTTCGTCTTTTGAACATTAGAGGAAACTTGGGCAACAAAAACTATAATGTTGAGGATTTTTTTCTACTCTCTAAATCATCTGTTACAAATGTCTCATACTGAAACTGTGGTTTTCAAGTAACCTTTTTAAGGGAAATATCAATTTTATCCAACAATACTCAATACTGATCTGCTAATAGCTTTAAAATATTAAATCAAATTCCATTTGGAAGAAAACTCTCTGACCAGATGAGCCTCATCTTGTAGAAAGGCCTGTGGTCATCATGTGTGAGTCCTGGCCATGCAGATGTAAAAATATAAGAATTTATTTATTATTTATTTTTTCCTGAGCAGAGTTCTAAAACGATATCCTTTAACTATATATCTCATTGAACCATGTAGATTGGCATTATGCTTGAGTTTCATAAAACATAAAGGGATTAAAAGACAATGAAATGCCAAAAACATAAAATACTGAATATATATTATACATATACAAACACACATACACACACAAACACACAATTATACATATATACCCACACCTATATACACATATATACGTATACACATATATACGTGTGTATATATATATATATATATATATATATATACATACACACATACACATACATACATACATATATGTGTATATATAGATGTATATATATATATATATATATATAAATACTGTACATTTTGTTCTTTAACAGTCAGGTCTAAGGCCACAAACCATTTACTATAGTGCCGAGTTGTGTTACACTTCAGCTCAGCCTGTTACTTCAGAATGACAGCTGTGCTGGAGTGTGAGTGACATACAGATACAAATGGTGACTATGTGCTGAGTGCATTGAATAACAGACATTTTTGCTGTTAAATCGGGATGCTCAACAAAATATTTAAGAAGTCAAAGAATTAGATCATGAAATGATGCCAATTAATCTACAGTATTTAGCTTTAGGCAGGAAAAAAACCCTAATAATTAAAATATGAGGCAACATACAGTATTTTTTATTAAATCCCTTTTATTCGTGTTGACTGACAGTAAAAAGTAACTGTCAACTGTCATGCTATTGCCTCTTGCAGCTTCCGTTTGGAGAATGTCTAATTAAAACTGCAGCCTGGCTTTTCGGTTCAGTCTGATAAATATTGAATTGCCAGTTATAGTTACGACTTAAGTCTCTCTCAGAAACAGCAGGGCTGAAAGCAAATTGCAAATTATATAGGGAGGATCATTTGCAAGTCTCACATTTCCATTTCCGATCCAATAACAAACATTTGAAATAAAAATGGTTAATTAGAAATTACTCCCCGGGATTCTCAGCTGTAACACAGACAGACACCTGATCTTTGCAGAGTACAGTGTAAATAGGTTGGGTTGAGCTAACCGTAAGATCCCCATACTTGAGTTGAAGCCAATCTAAACAAGAGGAGAAATCCAAATGATGGATTCAAGCACAGTCTTTGTTACACTCACATTAAGTCTTGAGGAACAAGTAATCAGTCAAGATACTGTTAACTGTCTCTTTACAGAATCCGTATATGTAGGTTGACCAGAGCACTGAGCAGTCGCGTCAGTATCTTACATTGTTATTACAAGCTCATTTTCCAAATCAAACTGCACGTGTGAAATTTATTGGCAATTTTCTGCTCACTGTAGTCACATTTTTTGGTCCACCTTCTTCTATGCCACTACCAGACTCATTGTCATTATAATCACCATCTTTATCATCTATTGCTCTCTGTAATGGGTGCCTTTGCAGATCCCAATTTACTCTCACTTTGGTGTCCAGGTTGTAGATCTCATTACATCATTAGCTCACCAATGTGAATTGAGAAAGTAGTTAGATAAAACCTTTCACACTGTCATCACACATTAATTCCAAGAAGTCTCCTGGTTAGTTGCACACTCAAATGTTATATTTTCCAATAAAAATAAGATAATTACAAAATAAACACTTTTATGATCTGTGAGCAATATAAAATAACATATCACAGTGGGTAGCATTTTACGTTAGAGCTCTGTATAGCAATGTAATAATGGGTAATACCTTGATAATAACAGGGTAATAATGGGATGATACTGTTATTAAAGATGTCATAAAATATTTCTTTTTTATATTAAAGTTAACTTTTTGCATTAGGTGTAATAATAAGGCAATAATAATAATGATTAAACACCTGTTATTTAATGATATGATTATATTGACGAAAACCCAAGGCCATTATCTTTTCTTAATAATAGACATACTAGGTTAAAATTAACACTAAACATAACCAGAAACTAGGACCAAACAGGTGATATTAAATTTTTTCTTCATGGCTGTTTCTTGGATGCTTCGTCACGATAATTTATGGTATTTGAAGGTGAAATCTGAGAGTAATTCTCTAAAGGAAATGTTTGGAAGGGTGATGAAAAAGGATTTCTGCATTATTTTAATTTTGGTAATTAAAAAAATAACCTTAATATTACCTCATTACTAATACCATTAGTCTATCATTACCCCATTACTGCCCTCTTTCATCAAAACACCCCCTCAATATTACCTGCACTATTACTATATACCGTAATTGCAAAAATTTTACAGTAACATTGTTCCACCACCTTGGCCGATTATTAACACCCTATTATTACACTAAAGATAAACATTATTATTCAATAAATCAATTGATTAATCAAAAGAAAACGAATTAGTAACTATTTTTAGTATAAATGCATTGTTTCTGTCAGTTATTTTTGGACTGTTGGTCAGACAAAATAAGATGTCTGAAGATGTCTTGTTGGACTTTGGGGGCAATATTTTACTTGACTCTTACCTTGATAATAATAATAATGATAATACTAATGATAATTGAGAGTCTGGACTTAGGAACTGCCTTTAAGAGCTTTTTCTGCCAACCTAAGGGGGCATCCTTGAGTGTAAGGGATCAAAAGGTCAGAGATGTAGCTTGGAATGATTATAAAAGCATTTTAAAAAGGTAATGGGAAGCCAGTGAAGGGATGCTAAAACAGGTGTTATATGTTCTCTTCTTATAGTTCCAGTTAAAAGCCGAGCTGCTACATTGTCCCAAAACTGAACCTTGAGGTACACTGCTGGACAGTTTAATTGAAGAGGATATTGAGTTACCAAGTTTGACTGAGAATTGTCCATCAGAGACATAGGATTTGAACCACTCAAGAGCCAAGCCACGGATTCCAGTGTGACAGAGCAGACTAAGTAGGATATTATGAGAAATAGTATAAAATGCAGTTGTTTGGTTAGGCAGAATTGAGATGGGCAAAGGCCAGAGTCAGCTGCTAAGTGGAGGTCATCTGAGACGTGAAGTAAAGCTGTCTCTTTGGTATGCCCAGACCTATAACCAGACTGGAATTTCTCAAAGACCCTGTTCAAACTATGTACTCTGTGTAAACCACGTTTTCTAACACCTTTGAAAGGAAATGAAGTTTTGAAATAGGCCAGCAGTTAGTAAAAACACAAGGACCAAGGCTTTTTTTTAAAGAAGAAGGTGGACCAGGGCATGCTTGAAACAGAGTCGGATAGAGCCTGTGGCAAGGGAGGAAGAATAATTATTAACTATTTGTCAAAAGAACAAGTAGATGAGTTCATAGAAGACATAATGTTAATATGTATTATTGAGTATGACAAGATACAAACTGAAAACAACTCATATTTGATATAAAATTAGGAAGATGAATTGACTCTTAATTTGGGGGTCCAATATGACCTCTAATATTGTCGACTCTCTCAGAGAAAGAAATTCATAAGTGGAATGGCAATCAAGAGCAGATTTAGGAGCAGCGATGCGATGGTCTATAGTTGAACAGGGTTCTAGGGTTATAGGAGTTCTGAGATAATATCAGAGAAGTAAGTTTTCTTGGCAGTTCTTACAGCTGAATTATAAACCATCAGCCACAACATTAAAACCAGTTACCGGTTTTAATGTTTTGGCTAAATAGTGTAAATATATACAGTTCATGTAGAAAGTATTCAGACCTTCGCTGCTTTCACATTTTGTTATGTTGCAGCCTTATGCTAAAATCTTTTAAATTAGTTTTCCCTTCATCAATCTACAATCAATACCCCATAATGACAAAGTGAAAACAGAATTTTAGAAATTTTTGCAAATTTATTTAAAAAGGAAAAACTGAAATATCACATTCACATACATAGTCAGACTCTTTGCTATGACACTTGAAATTTAGCTCAGGTGGCCCCCATTTCTCTTGATCATCTTTGAGAAGTTTCTGAATGGATGTGATTTAGAAAGGCACACACCTGCAGCAACCTCAGCAACACCAAGAGGCAACTAAAATGGTTCATCGCAGAAATCTTTCCTTGGTGAAAAAACCCTTTCACAAAATCTAGTCAGGTCAAAAACGCTCTTGAGGAGTTAGATGTATCATTGTCAAAGTCTACAATCAAGAGAGGCCTTCATGAATATAAATACAGAGGGTTTACCACAAGGTGCAAACCACCAGTAACACTCAAGATCAGAAAGGCCAGATTAGACGTTGCCAGGAAACATCCAAAAAAGCTGCCCAGCTCTGGAACAACATTCTTTGTATAGATGAAACCAAGATTAACTTGTACCAGAATGATGGGAAGAGAAGAGTATGGAGAATGGAAGGAACGGCCTCAGGATCCAAAGAAAACCACATCTGTCAAACATGGTGGAGGCAGTGTTATGGCATGGGCATGTATGGCTGCCAATGGAACTGGGTCAGTGGTGTTTATTGATGATTTGACTGCTGATAGAAGTAGCAGGATGAATGCTGAATTGTATAAGGCTATACTGTCTGCTCAGATTCCGCCAAATGCTGCAAAACTGATAGGACGGTACTTCACAGTACAAATGGATAATGGCCCAAAACATACTGCGATAGCAACCCAAGAGCTTCTCAAGGCAAGGAAGTGGAATATTCTTAAATGACCAAGTCAGTCACTGAACTCAGCCCAACTGAGCATGCTTTTCACTTACTGAAGACAAAACTGAGGGCAGAAGGACCCACAAACAAGCAGCGACAGAGGGCGGCGGCAGTAAAGGCCTGGAAAAGCATCTCAGGGGAGGAAACTCAGTATGTGGTGATGTCCATGGGTTACAGATGTACGGCAGTCATTGACTGCAAAGGATTTTGCAGTATTAAAAATAATCCTTATATTCATAATTATGTACATTTGTCCACTTACTTTTGACCCTCTGAAAATAAGGGACTATGTATAAAAATGGCATTAATTCCTAAACGGTTAATGATATATTTTTGTTAAACCTCTTGAATTAAAACCTAAAGTCTACACTTCAATCACATCTTGATGGCTTCATTTCAAATTCATTGTGGTGGTGTAGAGAGGCAAAATTACAAAAATTGTGTCACTGTGCAAATACTTGGACCTTATTGTGTGTATATTACGTATATATTTATATATACATACATATATACATATATACATAAACACACACACATATATACATATATATATATACACACACACATCTAATATATATATATATATATATAGACACACACACACACACACACATATATACATATACACACATATACATTTATATACATACACATGTACATATATGTGTAAATATACAACATTACTATTGAGTCATTATTACTCTTTCACACCAAAAGCAGTAATTGTTTCTTTGAGTGCAACTGGAACAAAACCTCAGCACAGACGACGACACTTTGCAGGGATTAGAGCTTCCCCCCTGGTTTAGGAAGACTTTGGGATCTCCCTGGAGAATTGGGGAAAAGGACACTTGGGCTGCTATGTTGAGATGGATGGACTGTAAGTTAAAAGTGATATACTAATGCCTAGATGGCTAACTGGAAGCCCTACCCTACTATGAAAGTAAGTTGTGACATAACTGCCATGACTCTATTTCTGATAAATCCTTTTAGTTTAAAACCAGGCCAAAATAAAACAATTTCATCATTTAATGAAATTAACTTCTGGCAATGGAATGGTACCAGAACAGTCGTACACCAACACACTGCGTTTTTTTCCCCTTAAGAAGTTGGAAGGGAATGGCAGCTTGTCTAAATCATTAACTTAAAAAACTGTCACTCGCTGGTAGTTAAACAGTAGCTGTTGTGGTAAATGTCTCATACATGTGTCAAAGTGAACACTTTCGGTTAGAGACAATTTGTTCTGGAAGCTTCATGAAAAGAGCGTCCAGGTTCAAGACTGTCAGGGGCTGAGGTCTTAAACTGTAAAAGTTTTTTAGAATGATAGACAGAATGATAAAATCTATGAAGTGTATTTGGATTTCCATACAAAAAAAACCTAAGTCTAGATGTGCAGTGAGCTTACTTCAGGTTGCTGCAAAATGAGACTAATATCATGGTTTGGTAGAGGTAAACGTCCCTGCTCAGCTTCTATTTGTGTATATAATTAACATTCCAGGAGTCATATAAAGTGAAAATTACAAAAAACTGAAACCTCCAAGCACCTTAAAACAACTATGCTTCTAAATGTTGAACAGATCCCAAACTCTACAGAAGCACGATTCAGAGCTTTGATTGCTTCTCTTTAGATCTTCCAAACTGTGAGAAGTGAAACAAATAACAGTAATCAAATGATGTGAAGTTTATAATTTAATAGCTATAACTGCCAATAAATTTGTACTTTTGTAATAAATGAAGCTACATCCTATCAGTAAATTCAGAACTCTCCTTTTCTCTCAGTATTTAATGACTTGACTTTGAAGTACTTTGAGTAAAAAACCTCTGAGATAATAAGACCAAGTGTATAATTTTTCTGTCTCCACTGCTACAAATTATTGTCATGAATTTTCCTGTAAAATGCCCCGAGTGAATTACATGTCCATGATGAGAACATAAGTGAAAAGATCTTTTTAGCCACAACTAGAAAAGGTGTGCCTTTTTACTGACAATCACAGCATTAGATCACATTTTCCCTCCATGGGTTTGTCAGTGACTGGTGGTGAAATTACCAGCATGTCTGCTGCTTTAATTCACATGTCTCATGTCAGCTTTGTGCTTCCAGTACAATTTTCACCGTTAACAGAATGAGAAAATGGAAGAGAGTGAAAATTGAACACAAGACTAAAATTAGTCCACTACATGTCAATCTTTACAGCCTAATATGACGAACAGGTCTGGGTGACAGTAAGGAGAAGTGAATGGAAGAGGTCTAAATTGCATGGCAGCTCAGTCAGGGGCTTGATTATCAGTAACATCCCCTATTGTGATGATGCTGCAATTGAAGAGAGCTAGCTAAGATGTGCAGTGTAGAGAGAATAACGTACTTGGTCACGGGAAACCATTAATAGTTTCACTTTTAGGACTTCACTTTCTCTGTTGTGTGCTTTGTTCAAACATTATGTGGTATTGCTGCCTTCATTATAGTCCATATTGCACAAATGTATATATCTTAATGCATATTTGTACTTCACACGTGCTATGTCTGAAGTGAAATGCAACTGATGATACCAGGTATTACAAAAAAAAAAAGTTAGTGGTTAGTAATGCTACACTAAACTTCAGCAATACAATAAATGATCATTTCGGAAGCAGGTTTTAGACCATGAATCCATCCTACCTCCGAGAGTCATTCCAGCTTCAAAACACTTCTTCAGCCGACAAGACGGACAATTCTTTCTTCTTAGCTTATCAATAGTACAGTCATTTTTGCTTGCACACAGGTATTTCTGTTTGCCTACATGGGCAGAGAAACCACAGGTTATTTGAGTGATTGAAAATGTAAAACAAAGTACATGTCATTCCAATTTTAATAACAGGAAACAATTAGTAAGGATACATGAGCTCAAAGAGGCAGCAGGGCAAAATCAGAGTCCAATTTAGACTCATTTGCTTTTTACCTTCTGCAGCTCTTTTGAAGAAAACCTTGCAGCTGCCACAGGTGAGTGCACCGTAGTGGCAGCCAGATGCCTCATCTGAACAAATCAGGCACGTCCTCTGTGGTGGAAAGAAGAACTCCATGGGGAACATGTGCTCTCTGCCAGCCTCAAACCTGCAGTCAAACATACAGTGCATTTAGAAAGTGTTCAGATCCGTTCACTTTTTCTCAAATTTTGTTATGTTGCAGCCTCATGCTAAAATCATTGAAATTCATTTTTTTCCCCTCATCAATCTGCACTCAATACCCCATAATGACAAAGTGAAAACAGAATTTTAGAAATATAAGCAAATTTATTAAGAATGAAAAACTGAAATATCACATTGACATAAGTATTAAGACCCTTTGCCAGCAATTACAGCCTCGAGTCTTCTTGGGTATGACACAGCTTTGCACACCTAGATCTGGGGATTTTCTGCTGTTCTTCTCTGCAGATCCTCTCAAGCTCTGTTAGGTTCGATGGGGACCGATGGTGGACAACCATTTTCAGGCCTCTCCATAGATGTTCTATTGGGTTCAAGTCAGAGCTCTGGCTGAGCCATTCAAGGAAATTCACAGAATTGTCCCTAAGCCGCTCCTGCATTGTCTTGGCTGAGTGCTTGGGGTCATTGTCCTGTTGGAAGGGGAACCTTCAGCCAAGTTTGAGCCCCTGAGCCCCTCTGACCAGGTTTTCCTTAAGGATATCTCTGTACTTTTCTCCATTCAGCTTTACCATAACCCCGACCAGTCTCCCTGTCCCTGCCGCTGAAAAACACCCCCACAGCATGATGCTGCCGCCACCATGCTTCACCTCTGGGATGGTATTGGGCAGGTGATGAACAGTGCCTGTGTTCTTCCAGACATGACGCTTAGAATTGAGGCCGAACTGTTCAATCTTAGTTTCATCAGACCAGAGAATCTTGTTTCTCACAGTCTGAGAGTCCTTTAGGTGCTTTTTGAAAACTCCAAATGGGGTTTCATGTGTCTTTCACTGAGGAAAGGCTTCCATTTTGCCACTCTGCCATAAAGCGTAGATTGATGGAGTGCTGCAGTGACGGTTGTCCTTCTGGAAGTTTCTCCATCTCCACACAGGATCTCTGGAGCTCAGCAAGAGTGACCATTGGGTTCTTGGTCACCTCTCTCAACAAAGCCCTTCTCTCTCGATTGCTCAATTTGGCCAGGCAGGCAGCTCTAGGAAGAGTCCTGGTTGTTCCAAACTTCTTCCATTGAGGAATTATGGAGGACACATTGCTCTTGGGAACCTGCATTGTCAGCTGGGAAACCATATATAGACAGGTGTGTGCCTTTCCAAATCATGTCCAGTCAATTGAATTTACTGGACTCAAATCGAGGTGTAGAAACATCTCAAAGATGATCAGGAGAAATGGGAGGCACCTGAGCTAAATTTCAAGTGTCATAGCAAAGGGTCTTAATACTTATGTTAATTTGATATTTGAATTTTTCCTTTCTAATGAATTTTCAAAAATTTTGTTTTTTATTTATCATTATGGGGTATTGAGTGCAGATTGATGAGGGGGAAAATGAATTTAAATGATTTTTGTACACGGCTACAACATAACATGTGAAAACAGTGAAGGGGTCTGAATACTTTCTGATTGCAAAGCCATGAATAGCTAACAAATAATCAAACGATTTGCTTCTACTGATGACTGACATTTGATTATTAGTCACATTAGTACTGCATATTTATACATTTCATTAATCATTTTAGTAAGTCAAAAGGTTTTTTTATATTCTGTAACTTTAATTTGAAATTAATTTGGGACAAATACAACCTAACCTTGAACTCATTTTCCACAGCAGGTCCATAATTACTTTACTTGTTTATTCTGTCTAAACTGTAACCACAAAGCAGTTATTGTTTTTTCTCCAGAACCCTGCTACAGCCTCTCACTGTGTGATTTAAGCAGGGCAGAGAGTGTGATGACTGAGAATGGTGTGGGAAACCAACCACCACAACCCAGTGCGGAGGGGGGCACGATGGCAGCCCAGCTTCAGCCTTGAACACCAGGAGACTGGAAAAGGCTCAGACATAACGTTGCCTCAGTGACGTGCGACTTAGAAATCAAGGTTCACTGTAAAAGAGACGACGATGAAGCCTAAATGAAGAACCTCCACTGTGTTCTGATTGACAAAATAATTAATTTAAATGTGGAAACTGAAATTACAAGACAAAATCTAGATCACGCTATACATCTAGTCTTTAAATATTTCAGTACTGTATGCAGTACTGAAGTACACAGTTTCAGATTCACTTTCAGGTGATGAATAGTGACAGATAATTCTTATGTGGTCTGAGATCCATTTGCAATAAATGTAAAAGAAATATGCATTTCCAGATCAGTATGCCAACACTGAGAGCACGAATCTACAAAGGCAACCGCTAATTATACTAATATATTTGTAAGTGTAAAGAGATAGGTCCACAGGTTTGACTAAAACGTTGCTTCCTATTAGTTAGTTAGTTTTACTGGCACAACAAAGGTGACAAAACAACTTTAAAACAACAATGGTGGTTGGTGACCTTTAGAATAAAAAGATTATAGTGTTATATCTTTGACTTTTGGAGAAAAAAAAAGACCAACTAGTATTATTCATTTTTCATCATATATATATCAAAATACAAAATTTTGATATAGTGTCTATTAAATCAGTTGACCTCATCCAAATCAACATACCCTTTTCAATAGATTGGAGAACAGCAAAAAGATGACTATGGTGAAATGCTGACTTTAAATATCCGTTGTTATTACTTCCATAGTACAAGAGGACAGTTTGTCAAGTGTGTTATTTTGTGTGGATTATCTAAGACTAACCAGTCCTGTGACCTGGAAATCCTTCCATTTACAAGCATACACGGATCAAAGATACTGGTGTAGTTTTAAGAGTGGTTCTTAGTAAATGGATCATGTCCGATACCGTTTTTATGTTACCTTTATTACTCTTTTTCAATGCGATATTTCATTCTCTGTCAGGTTTTGGGAACAAAACATTCATTCTTACTTTACTCTCTGACTCGTGTGGTTAGAAGATCTTTTAACATACTGCCTTAAAAATGGATTATTTTTGTCATCTTTTATATTTTTCAATTTGAATATACTTTGGTATAGTGGCTGATTTGATTAAATAATTCTGCTATAAATTGCATTCATTCTCACGGTCACTCACACCCTTGGAGTGCAAGAGACACTTGATACATTTACATATTTTATCAGGAATATATCAATCACAAAAAATGTAAGATTTTTCAGAAACATGGTGACATTCACTGACCCCATACATATAAATGTTTTCCCTTACAATTATATGTAACATACTGTTATTAGACCATTTTGTGTGAAACAAAAACAGTTTTCAAATTTACAAAAAACAGAATGATCTTTAGTATTCTAATGTTTCCAACTATAAAGGTCTGTAAAAAACTAATTGTCCACGCACAATTATGTCTGATTGATGCAGCAAAGGATTATGATTATTCCCACCTCTGTGTGGTCTGTGTTTAGTGTGCTGTGGTGTGCTACCCATATTTTTCTATGTTGCTGAATGAGCCAAGATTATGATTCCATATACAGAGTTGCTTCAGATTGTTATTTATTTGCCTCATTTCACTCTGTATCATTTGCTAAACTAACACACAATCATATTCATACAGTGCTTTTTGCTAGAGCTAAGTAGTTGAACAAACATCTGTTTTCAATCATTTGTGAGGTAACGGCATGCAGAGGAATACAGGGCTCGGCTAAGCATGATGTATTTTGGCCAGGTATGGGATTGTGGACCGATCCCATATACTGGAGGCACTAATAGTATCACTGAATTCCACTGCTGCACATTTCTCTCACTGCAATTTGCTTTGCTCCCAGCCCACTGTGGATGTTCACTTCACTCACAGATGAGAAGTCCAAATCTGAGCCATACAATAATCCTGTCCTTACTGTGCTCTTTCCTGCTATAGCCCTTGTAAATTCTGTTTGGTTGTTAAAGATAAGTTCATCATTTCTGTCTGTTTGTGTGACGACTATAATAAAATGCCAAAAAAAAAAAAAAAAAGTACACAGCCGATGCCACCAAGGTGTTCAAAACCTTTCGGTTGAACAATCCCAGACTTTGAAATTCTACTGTCTTTACTGTTGCAAAGTGTTAGAAAATGTAAACAAAAAAACAAAACATTAAAAAACAAACGGGATTTTTAAAAAAAAGACAATTAACTATAAACATCATCATAATTAAATCGATTTTCAACTCATGAAATGTTTCGATGATGTTTGTCATGTGACCCACATACAGTATGGGTGACAGACCAGTACTGCAACTACATCTACCATTTTGTGGCAATAACATATAAAGCACATTCAGGCTTTTCAGGTGACACCGTAATCTAGAGTAAATATACTCTATACTCTTGATACTCCGCACTTTGAGACCAGGTGAAACTGAAACATACATATCTGTCTATTGCAATTGTATTTTTTTCTACAAATAATATTGAAGCAGAAACAAGAGGTAGAGCAACAGGTGCTCATTCATGGCAGAAGAGATATTTTAGCTGTCTGGCGACAGACAAAAGTTCAGGGAATCGGCTTGATGCAAATGAGCAGCAGATCACTGAAGCGATGGACCTGCCTCCTGGAACAGGCTGCAGGACCCGAGGTGATAAGCAAGATGAGAGCTGGACATCCTGCTGAGCTAGAAGTCTAAACTGCATACCATATAACCCGCTTGAACCCAGTTTTAGGTCTTGCTGAGGACCTCTGTCACAGATCAATCGACTCCCTCTTTCCGTGTTTCATGTTGCCCTCTACAGTCAAAATATTTAATAAAAAGGCAAATTACATCAAATAAAATATAAACCAAATTTGGTAAGGTATGTTTGGGGCTCTATGTCTTTACTATTCAGAATAAATGACGTTAGCCCACCGCTCAGTAGATCAGGCGGACCGTGCTGCCATACCTCCTGTTAGCAGGGATGGGAAGAAGGGCAGCTCCTTGTGGGATTTTGCAGCTGCTTTCACCGTCCTCACTTTTAAGTACCCCACTGATTTCTGCTTTATCTGAATTTCTGTATCTGGTTTAATTATTCACTGTACATATAGTCATGCAGGTTCTTAGGGCACTGCACTCTAATAGCCAGAGACACAGGTGTCTGGCTATTAATCATTCACCAAGCCAGAGAAATCACAAACAGCTGATGGCAGCTGCATGACACTTCTGTCTGGTGTACACACGGTAACTACTCTGTCAGTGTCAGTCAACATGTCCGCTCTGTCCTTTGTATTCCTACAAATCAGACTTGAGAGCTCATGCAACTTTAAGAAGACTAAAAATGCATGTGGAACCTTTGGAAAGATTCATAAAATTATCAACTAAAATTTAAAATTGTCAGCAAACTATCAACACTTGCCTCCACTTAAAAAAAACCAAAACAAAACACGTTGCTTTGCTGTAGTTTCATTCTGTGTGTATTCTGTGTAGTCAAATCAGACCTATTTATGAAATTAATCAAACAAATTCAGTGATAATATTCTCTCACAAGGAAATATATTTATACTCAAAGAAAAGCCATAAATCAGAGGAGAAAGTAGACTTTTCTGCGAGACATTTTTTTTTCGCCCTTCATGTTGAAATGGGTGTTATTGACAGGTGTCCCAGACAAAACAAAGGTTGTTATGTTTGATTGAGGAGACCAGAGAAGTAAGATAGAAGCTGTACAGTGCTATGGCCAAAAAACGGTTTTTGCATTGGAAAAGAACTTTAGGATTTTATGTATGACAAATATGACATATATTATTACTTTATTCTTTCTTGACATTGCTGACATTCATTGGGAATATCTCTTTATAATGAGAAAAATCCTCAAATTACATAAAGATGTAAGTGGAAAATCTATTTTAACAAGGGATGCTTCCAGTCTCATCCGAAGAAGTAGTTAGTAACAGCTCTGGGTTGCACATGTATCTGAAAATGTCAAGTATGCCAACCAGACAAACATATTCCTGCCTCTTTTCAAAATGCATTACAACCTCAGTTTGATGAGCTAAATTTTCCCAACACATTTATTGAAAGCAGCCAGACAAAGGCCTAAAATACACTTTTTGTCACTGCGGTAGTTTTTATTCTTTATTATTATCTTTTCAGTTTAAAGATTTCTTCAGTTTAAACAGCTGTCTGTAAGAAATAAAGAAAAAAGCAGAATGCATGTTATACATCTGTTCCCGGGATGAAGCTTGGCATTTTCTGATTAAGTGTTGCATTTTGTTGCTATTACTGCCCAGTGGATTGTCAACCTACGCTTGGCCAAAAACATCAATTTAATGGTGGTGGGGGTTGGGGTGGGGACTCCATGGACAAGACAGACTCACATCTGGGGTTAGTTTAAGGTCAGACTGTGGTCAGATTTAAGATATGTAGCATAAAACTAGGCTCAGAGAGTAATTTTTGTTGGAATATCTTTTAGAAGTCGGCGCCTACTCGGCTGTTTCTGCTCCCTAAAAACATTATTAGTCTTTTTTTAATCACATGATATGAGAGACATTTTTTTATTATTATTATTATCATCATCACCACCATCATCAACATCTACCTTGTGTCGTTGTAGGTGACATTCAACCATTCGCCGACTTCAGTCTTCATGTAGCTGGAGTTGGGATGGGTCGGCCTCAGCATCCCACCAGGGTACCACTGTTCAGGACGCATGACGCTCCTCTCACATGGATTACATATGAAGGCGGCGTTGGCTCCTGTGTCGTGCGCATTTACGCAGTGCCTCGAAGCCCAAAACTGAGAGTTGTACTTCTCATTAAAGGTGTAATTACTGGCCCACAACGCCCCGGCAGATTCACTGTCCTCAGATTTGACTTTGACGCTGTAATGTTGTGGCTGATGACCACCGAACTTGTTCTCCATGGCCTCCGCGGTGTCCCTCGCTTCATCGGGGGGTTTGTAGACCCGACACGGCCGCTCTGTGGCCGTGTGGCCGAAGTGTGCCAAGCCTCCTGGCCCGGATGGAGCATAAGGACAGGAGGCAGCGCGCACTGAAGTTAGGTCGTCGGGCTCGCACAGTGTGAAGTTTTGCTCCCCCACAGATGTCCGAGTGGAGGTGAAGTGGTGCAGAGGCGTAGCAGTCTCCGAACTTTTGAACACTTCCACCAGTTGCTTCTGCCCGTGCAGGGGCCGGCCGTCTCTGTCGGACGCGCTGTATTCGGCGCCAAGAGCCTGGGCTCCGGGACAGCTCGGAGCCACGGCTCCGGCTCCGAATAAGCTCCCGCCGCGCACATGGTCATTCGCAGCACACGGGGGGAGAGCGGCGTCCATGTCGCTCGTGTCACCGGACTCCATGGCCAGACCCAGCGACACAGACACAGCTTTGCAGAGCTCCCTGGCCGTGTCTGAGATCGTGGCGCAGGCAGAAAGAGAGGGGCTGCTGCCCACACGGCGTTCGGCGTTTAACAACTCCCGAGGAACAGCGGCTGTTTGGCAGCAGTGTTTTTCCATGGCACAGGTTTGCGGACTACTGTGCCCGGGTCCGTAAATGTTTGCGTCTGCATCGCCGGATTCTCTCAGTCTGACAGCATCGCTTCCCGTTGAGGTTTTGCTGAAATAAACCCGACTTTCCTCAGTTTTTAGCGACATGCCGGGAGCGCTCACCGCGTCGCCCGACCTCATTTTCTCGCCCCCTGACCAGGTCTTGGTACAGGGTACCCGCCGGTTAGTTTGGCTGGACTGGCTCATTTCCCAGAGTGTGTTCACTCGGGCAGGAGACCGAAGTTTGCACTACGAGAGGTCTCGCCACGTCCCAGTAATTGTCACCGCTCGGCCCAGCTCGCACGCTGTGCGAAACGCGACGGTAAAGGTCCCAGGAGAGCTACGGGAGTCACAAACTCCTCCTAAACTGAGATCTTCGGAGTCAGAGGCGCTCAAGTTCGCTTTGATTCAAAGTGACCCCAGGTGAGGACTACTGCCACTATCAGTCTAACAGCGCACTTTCCCCCACTGAAATGAAAGCCATAATAGGCGGAAGAGAGATGTGAATTCACGGTTGACATAACGTGTCTGTGCACGAACCAAACCCATTTTTATGTAATAACAGGGTTCGTGTTTCCAGTTGTTTTATATCAAACTCTCTCTCTCTCTCTCTGTGTGTGTGTCGCATTTTTAAGGACTGGCCTCTTGCTTTATTGGGACGATTTCCTCGGGGCACACGCCTGTTCCCTATAATAGCCCATACACTTCGGTTATTGTTATTATTACTATTTATAATATGTATATATATATATATATATATATATATTTTTTTTTTTTTACAAGATAAATAGAAAATCGATTGTCGAGCCTAATCACAAGTGGAATTCCAGATGTATTCCCAAACTGCTGTAAAATTTGCACGCGGATTAAATTTCATAGTATTTGGAGTATAGTCCGTTTACAGGCCATTCAGACACTTAATAAAGCTGTTAATATCTCCATACAGCCCTGTCACCAGAACCACAGACACACACTCCTTTCCTAGAGTATAGACTGCCAATTTAATTATCATTAAGGCTGTTTTATCTCCACAGCTGTAAATCCTTTTACAGATTAACTAGAGATGGAGCTCTTAATAGCACGTTATTTTGCAAGTGTTTGTCATTTTAACCTAGAGTACCACAGTACTGGTCCAAGAGGCCCATATGACTTTTTGTGAGGCTATGTAGTGGGATTTATTAGACAATGACGTTAAATTTCAAACAGACATGCAGGTTCATTTAGTGATTTGCAACGTATTTTCAAAGTGACATCCAGAAATGTTTGACAGAGCCATCCTTTCATGATTTCTGTCTCAGCCCTGTTTATTGTCTGCCTGTGATACTCCACCCACCCATCGATGTCCCAGGACTCTTTACCTGTTTCCAGATCCACTTGCTCACCTGTTTTCAATTTCCAAACACTGCATCTTCCTCGCCTACCTCCACACCTGTTCCTCATTTCCCTCATCCGCTCCCCGGCATTTATACCAGCCCTTTTCCCCACTCAGTTATCAGGTTGTTTGCTGTGTGTGTCTCCATTTGTGCTGCTCTGCCTGCCTGCCTGCCTGCCTGCCTGCCTGCCTGCCTGCCTGCCTGCCTGCCTGCCTGCCTGCCAGGTCAACACCATCAAATAAACTACACCTGCCTGCCTGCCTGCCGTCCTACCACCAGCTTTGACACATCCATTAGAAGTCAAGAAAAGTAAAAATGTTGCAGTTGCCATCAGAAACTCTAGTTAAGAATCAGTATCAGTTTTAATTTGCTATAAAGTGTGAAATCAGAGGCTTATTTGTTAACCCCTTAAACCCCGATTTTCCCCTCCACTCGAAAATGTGTTACATTGTTACTTCATTTGGATATTTGAGCTTCACGGTGCAGAATGATCTATGTGCATAGTTTGACACTAAAAAGATGTTTTTATATTCATCGCCTGAAGGGGTGAAGTTTCTCTATGCTCACCTTTAAATATGCATTACATCATGATTTTGTGACATCAGAACTAGTTTGGAAACCAGTCATCGTTAAATGTGCAGCTTAAAAGAGAAAAGAAGAGACAGTTTGTTTCTAGTATAACTATATTTGCACATTCATAGATTGCAATGTTTTCAATGAGGCAGAAGGAGTATATGCAGATTAAGAATTTTTAATGATGTAATTTAACTCTGTGTCAAGAGTTGTCAATTTTTTCTTAAAATCAATAAAAATATTCTAGTCTTATACATAATTTTTTTAATCATCTTGACTAGAATTTAAAATAATTTTCAGTGAGTGCATATAAAAAAAGTGAATTAACTGATTAGACGTGTAGATCAACTCACCAACTACAGAATTTAATGCACAATGCACAAGCATCTAGTGTTAGAAGTCCTACAGGGATTGTACCTCAAAACAAGACAAGGATCATACAGTATCTAGCACTATTGTCTCTGAAATATCACAGCCAGGGATGTGTTGGTTGTCAGGTTTCCCACCAACAGCAAAAATGCAGTCGCTTACAGAACTGACTGAAAGATGCAGTAGCCATATATGTCAATCCACAGCAACGATGAAACCACCAACAGTCAGGCCAGAACCACACAGACATGTTGGCTGCTTTATGGTACTCTAAACACAAGGCACCGACGCTTGTTTTGCTTGATAACTTGTGTCAAATATTTGTTTGTTTATGACAATCACAACACCTGTCCGAAGCTTCAAATGTAACTGATGCTCTGAGAGGATCAATTCCAAAGTTAGCAAAATTGTTAGCCAGCGGACAATTTGAAACCCAGCGCAGTGCAGTAGATATTGTTTCTATATACACACTTAAAAAAGAATTATTATCATAACTCTTTTTACTGTTTTGCATGTTTCTTAAATCTCATGCAGTGGACAAAACACCTAAAATTGTATGCCACATGGAGAAAGTAATTGATGCATATATTTGGATAACATTTATTAGTCATCATCATGAACAACAGGTAACCACCTTATAGCCTTACTGTGCACACAGGATTCAATCTATGAAATCATTGAAGTGTTTGGCCACTGCTTTGGCCTTAATCTTGACTATAAACAGATGCTATAATTCCTGCAAACTAGATATCACTTTGCTTTCTGTTTTCAGTTCCCTGAAGCTTGAAACTTTTTTTTTAGCAACAACAACAAAAAAAACAAGTCCAAAAAGCTTCAAAAGGTTTTGTTTAAGCATTATTAATGTATTCAAATGTCTCAAAGCTTCTCATATTTTTTCAGCACCAACAGGAAGATTTTTTGAAAACTTTAAGATTTTATCAGTCCATCACTGCTCCACCAACCCTAAATAGGTTCATCAAATAATCAAAGATGAAGCCAACTGCTGAAGGACAAAATAATGGAAATGCCTTCCAGAGAGAGAATATCAATCACCTAATATGTTTTAAGCATCTTTCTCTACTAGACAGTTCCTCCTGTACATTCAGCTGGATCTCCTGGAAATTATGCGCATATGCGACTCTTACATATTTTCGTTGTGGAGAAAGTATGTTAATAAATGTTTTTTTTAATGTGTAAAGACTGTTTATAATGTAATGTATTGTACTCAGGTCTGGAGGGAGAGCTCTAACGTCTAATAAAATAACCCTGATGATTTCAACTGGTAGTCATTTTGGTATTTAGCTCAATAAATAAGCGTACTGATTTGGCAAGATGGACATGTAACCATTTTATATACAGTATTTGGCCAAATTGTGTGTTAATGTGAAAAGATTTTCACGCTGGTGTTTAGTCCATACAAATTATACCTGGTATATATTATGCTCGCAGCATAAAGTGACTGCTGCTTGGGCTGTTGATGCTGATGTTGATGGAAAATGTTACATAGTGAATGCCCACACAAAAGCTGAACTAATCCTCACATGAGCCCCCTCATTGATCTGCCAGTAAAGGCGAAAATGGACCCAGGCCTTTATGTAAAGAGCTATACAATATGTATGTATTTACACTACAGCACTGCCTCTATGCTTCCACTGCTTTCAATGCATGCCATGAGCATAAAATGTATATATAATTAAGACACCTTACATGGAATGTTCTGTATTTCAAGTACCTAATAAGTTTTAATTTATATCTGTAAGGCTATCACTACTGTGCATTAAACAGTATATCCTGCGGATTATGTTCATGTGCAATGTAATGTACGTATATTGTATGTATAAAACAATGTTTATATTGTATTTATAGTTCTCAAGATACTGTGTCATGATGCTGGTCAGATGGAGATTCGACCTGACTGTGGCACATCTGTGATCCAGACTTAGACACAGTCGCCTATCTTGCTTTTAATGCTGCAACCTGTTCTTAAACGGTGCCCCTTAGGCCCCAGCTATCACAGTCCACAGGATCTCAATTCTTAGTGCGGCCTTTGTAAATGAAAGTACACGGTCTGCATTTTAATGTGAAGCCATCTGGGCTGTGCAGAGGCAGCAGGGCTTTCTCATACCAAAGTTTTTATGTTGCTTTTAATTTGGACCCGCAACAGTTCAAGTGGTTTAATCCAGTTTAGTCTTACCAAAAAAAGTGAATCAATGTCGCATCATACACTTTTTGAAAATCAACAGTTTTAGAATTTTCATAGACAAATAATACTTTTGGTGGGCACCGAGACTCCATGTTTTCTACTGTATATCATAAAATAACTCATCTGTGACTTGGAGTGCATTATCATTGGGCCAGACTAAAGACACTGTCATGGTTTATTATGTTAATTAACATATGAAAATGTTACAGTGGTGACATGTTTGGAAACCGGGGTTATTCGTTGATTAAGCTGTGTCCTTGGTGCTGTGAATTTGGTTTGACACTGCTCCTGATAGTGGATCTGAGGGTTGTTTTTCTCATAAGGTTGTCTAGTTGTGTACCAATCTTAACTTTTCTTAAAGGGTGGCCTTCACAGAGGTTTTTTTTTTTTCTTCTAATCTCCCTTATCTGACCATGTTACCCACTGCCAGCTGGGGAAAGATGACTCGGTTTGGGAGGCAGCCTTCTGTCATTTTGACACACTGGCCCTTCTTGTTGAGCTGTTTCTACATGAGCAGGGCCTCAGTGCGGGTGCTGTTGAATACGCCAGCAATTTGTACTGCAGCTATCCCTTAAAATCAATCTGATCGCTGGTGGAACCCTTCATATGGCTGCAATAACGAGACTCCATGTGATGTTATGACCCACTTGAGTGGGGTAAAAGCAAAAGTACGTCTTGCCATGGAATAGCTTCTTACAAAATGTAGAGAATGTGATTATTTGTTTACTTGGAATTTTCTTGTCAAACTGTTTTTACATTGTTGGTCAGGCGTGAGATTGCTGTTCAAATCACATTGGGAACTGTAGATTAAGGTGTGTTGCTAATTTGAATTGCCATCTTGTCAGGGGTAAACTATTGAACTTTGGCCTTTTTTGTTGTAAGTGGGCAAAAATACCTCAAGCACTGTACCTTCAGTGGGTCTGACATGCAGAGGCCAAAAAGGATGATTCCTTTGGGCACTTATTTGAGCCTGTTCTTGAGGATGCATGACTGACATTTACTAACAAGCGAACTCTAACAAATAAACTCTAGTTTATTTATAAAGGTCATTTAGCTCAATTTTATAGTCAAACAATGAAACGGAATTTAGAATAAACTGAAATGAAATAAAAGAAAAACAAAGAAAGTTGTACACCTTATAGTGCTGTTCATGCAGTACAAATATGATCATGTTTATGCAAGAGGGTCAATCACAGGTTCTTAAAACTTCAGGTCACTCTTTATCAAATGCTGTCAATATTGCACATCGTTCAGTGTCAGCCAGGATGATATGGTGAAATGTGGCACTTCTGTACAGGCATCTCCCAAGTCCTCCAGCCATCACCACAACATGAGCTTCACAGTCTTGCTAGACACAGTTTCACCCTTGTCCGATAAATCTGGAAGTCTGGATAGATTAGCACCCTAATGATATAGCCAGAGCATTTTCAGCTGTTGAATCTAAACTTCAAAAGTCCTGGGTTATTTTTCTGGTATTTCCTTGCAGTCCATTTAAATAGTAAAAAGAATTCTTATGTTTTCTGTTGCTGTCTGTCTCCAGCAAAGCCAAAAAGTTTGTCTTTAAGTATACTGACTTTGAACTGTGTACCTTTTCATTCATAGTAAATGAAAAACAGGCAACATGAAAACATACATTTTTTTGTTTGGAGGTCATGATTTATGTGAGGTTTGATTTATAATATGAAGAATTACTGAATAGAAAGTTTGTTTTCCAGATGTCATTATCAGTAAAGTAACCTGGGACCACTAAGTGATTGGGTTGTACATCATCAAACACCCCCACTCATATGACTAAGCCTTGGCTTGTTACCAAGGATTCCATGTAGGCCAAGGATCCCTCCTTTTGATCCACATTTACCTTGATGTTGTCTGGGACAACCATCTCTGCAGTGCACCCTGCGAGATGAACTGTTGGGTCTCCCACAGAAGCCTGTCAAAAGGACTGAAGAAGAACTATGGTCCTTTAGATGGTAGTTAAAAGGGGTGATTCTATAAAAAAAAAAAAAATTGCCCACATAAGACAATTGTGCACATCTCTAAGCTGCACATTATTGTCATATGCCACTTGCATTAAAATCAAACTGAATTAGTGATTAGCAGTAGTAATTTTTGGTTCAGACAGTCATTGGTACTGTAATTTAACTGTCCAATATCTGTGTAGGTAGGCACTAAAACTAGTTATTAATATCACAACAGTTACAACAGACACAGAGGCAGTTAACCAGCTTGGATATGATGATGTGAGGCTTTGCTTTTTGCTTAGACCCAAATGTGAATTGACTGCATTACTCCTTGACTCCATCTGGACTCCAGTGCTGAGGTTGCATGGCTACCCGTTGCTGTCTGGTTTGTACTAGTACTTTCTGAATGGAAACTAGTTAGCCAACCTGCAAGCTCTGACTTTCTGAGTGAAATACAAACTTAACAGCACAATTGGTTCTCCCAAATATGAAAATTTATAAAGACACACATCTTAAATGGCTAACAGTACAAAACTAAAAGGGAGAATACTGTCAAACTTTCCAGGGCTATGATATCTTCCAGTCCGTTGTCACCACAGAAGTTGACAATGCATCTCCTAGTGCCCACCCAGAGGCCTGAATCTTAGATGCTGTTTCTAAAAATATGTCCAAAAATGCTATTGTATTCTTCCAAAAAAATAAAACATTATGCACAATAGCTGCAGTATCATTTTAGATATTTCCTTACACAAAAAGTGCCAACAATTGAACTGTTTAGCTATAAAGGAAATCAGGATTAAAATGTTTGTGTTTACTACTATTTTATGAGCAAAGGCAGAAAAATGATATGTGTATGTGAATTATTAACTTAAATTATCACCTCTTAAACACTCTGCTAATGTCTCCCCAGGGAGGGCTTTGAGTCCAAAGTGAGAAGCCTCAAGCTGTTCGTTTGTAACCTTGAATTTTCACTTTCACAGATTTCCCAGTCTTCAGGAGAAGAAGGTCTACGTCTGAGCCTTGGCATTTTGCCTCTTCTCTGCTCTCCCACACATTCCCGCCTTTATCTCCAGGCTCTTTCAGCTTGAGGCTGAGGGTAATATTAGGCTTCATATACTACTAACTTGAATCAGAAAAATTTGTATTGACAGTAAGATGTTAGTGTGAAATCCTGCCAAATATTAATGCAGGGAAAGTATAATTTGCTTGTTGCTTTTCTCAATGTGGAGCCCGCAAGGTTCAATGTTGGAAGATTTTAATGTTACTGCACTGAAATACTCTCATTTTACCTTGCATGTTCCATTAAAAACATATAAACTGTTAACAGTAGGAGTAGTCAATTTCATTGAGCATAGAATATAAAATTTCTCTCTCATAAAATCATGTTAGTTGAATTGTGTGTTTCATAGACCATTTAAACATGCTTAAGCAAGGCTACGATAAGGCAAAAAAAAAAAGGGGCATAATGCAGGTGTTAAATGTTGCAGTCAGCATTCTTATCGGGGACATTTTTGTCTGGCAGTCATTCATGGCCTTCATAGCGCTTGTTCTTACTTAAACTCAGTCCTTCAAGAGGGTGGACAAAGAAAGGGAATGACTTAATAAGAAGTAAGGCTGTATTCAAACTCACAATGGTATAATTTCCAATTTTGCTAACAAGGTTGTTAATGCAATTGTCTACATCAAAGTTTTTTATGATCTTTACAGGAGGTCAGGAATAATTTCCAAATGATTTAAGTAGAATGGCAGCGTTCAGATGACAGTTTACTTTGTTCAATTACCTTCTGAGGGTGTAGTTTGTTGTTTCATGCCACAGTATTCCTGGTAGCTTCAGACAGTTTCCATTTTAAGCAAATGCTGTCATAATTTCCCAGATGGTTTTCCTTGCTATATTAAATAATTATGCTGTTTTAGCAGTAAGTAATGTACTGTATGTGATTTTCTTTAAGATGACAACATCAGGCTTGTAATGCATCATTGTCTTACAATATGTTTGCCCTGAAAAGATGAACACAAAAAAAATTTGCAACTGAATGCAACTGTAAGTTATACTGTTTATTCTGACCTTCTGTAATTATCATTAACTGGAAATCAGATGACTGATAATTGGTTTAGAGAGACGATGAGAAAAATATGTTAGAGGTCATCTTATCACTCTTGTGCTGCTTTTTATTTGTTTTGTGTTTGTTTTTTTAATTGATCACAGTTTTTTTTCCCTCTGGCATAACAGTTATTTGACCTATTGGGAAAAGACTGTACTTTTGGATGGGCCATTTTCAAATGTAAACTCTACTAGCTGTGGGATGCCTCAAGGAACCTGTCTAGGACCATTATTATTACAAGTGCTTTTGCTATTTTTTTTACTAGTGATTTACCATTAATCCTAGATGAGGCAAAACATTGTATGTACTCTGATCATTCAGAAAGATATGTGGCAAAATCCCAATCCAGTACTGAGGAACAAGGGAGTGAATTGAACAGAGAAATAATAAGAACTAAAGGCCGAGCGTAAACATAAGTTGCATGTGAAGGATGTGCCAATTGAGCAATCGTAAATTATCACAGTCAAAGTAAATTGAAATGATTGTGAATAAGATGGGGACGGGTGTTTCAATGTTAGGGAGGCACTTCAAGCTAAATATAGGGCGACAAGAGGCATGTTAGTAACATGAAGAAAAAGTTTATGTTGGCTCAGAGTGACACCGATTGGAAGTCTCACTGCTAAGTGAGTCGAATTTTTTCTGTTCCTAAGGTGCTGGAAATCTTATAAAAACAACTTACTTTTATTTCAGATATACTTTGTCATAATAGGCAAGCTAGTGGAGGTAAATTTATATCGCCAAAACTGCAAACAAGTGCATTGAAAATACTGTATTGTATAGAGTCATGGTTATGTAATTCTTTGCCTGTGCATATAACTCAGGGAACAAGGAAAGATCAATTTAAATTTCTCCATAAACAGCACCTCCTTGCTCAACTTCTATCTTCATTGTATAATTTTAGATCACTGTAAAGCTAAGTTGTAATATCTGCTCAGTTATTATGTCAATCTAATTTAAATGTTGAATTGATCTAATATGGCTAAGTTGGGTTTCATTATAGATGTCTTTTAGTGACATACAAGGTACTTAGTAGTTTTTCATTACATACCTGTAAGTAAGTTGTGAGTTGTTGTTATGGTGTGTTGGAATGGGATTTTATGTTGTTAAATGTGGTTTGGGATTGAACACCAGGAAAAGTAGCCTTTTTTTTGATGAAGCTAATGGAGGTCCTATTGAATAAATGAATCTTTTTAGAGGCTAAAAACTGAAAACTTTGAAATAAACTTTCGAAGTTGTTGGAAGAAACAAACTGGTTTAAAGTGGAAACCCTAATCTGGTCAGTCTGACATTGCATGGAATGTACTTGTAATAAACAACAGAAATATGGTTCATAGGTGAGTAGTATTGCTATAAAGTTCTGTTCTGTTATGACATGCAACAAATTTCATCCTTTGCTAGAATTGTTAGTTTAAAGCATTTTTATACTATAGTACTGAAGTATATTAGCAGTGAAGTTTATATTACATTACAAGAGTAAACTGTGAACTGTGTCACTGATTGTACTTCATGTTCTTAGGTCCAAAATGGCAGCACCTGTGCTGCAGTCAAAACACAGTAAATAAAAATTTTAAAGTGTCTTTATTTTCATTCCTGTCTGCCATTTTCTAAATATTATTATATCCATATTTGCATTGTCACCACTTCAGTTTTCCATGTTTCTTGAAATGTGTTTTCCTAAATCCAGATGCTCTTCACCAAAAAAATCCTTCACAGTAGACAATTCAAACTGCCTGTCTACAATCAAAATTATACTAATTCAGTTACAATTCTCTATGTTTATATAAACAATATATACAATATGTGTTTTGAATTTTGATAGGCTTCAAGTTTACCTAACAGTTCTGTTACAGGCACAAATTATATTACAAATAATGTAAAATATTTTAATAATGTTAAATCTGTACTGGGAAGGACCGTGTACCCTTAGTTGAATAGATGTCATGATTTCTGTAACAGCCCTGTTTACTGGCCTCCTTTCATACTCCACTTGCCCACCAGATGTCCCAGGACTCTACCTGTTTTGAGATCCACCTGCTCACCTGTTCACCATTTCTAATCACTGCAACGTCCTCGCCTACCTACACATCTGTTCCTCATTTCCCTCATCTGCTCCCCGGTATTTATACCAGCCCATTTTCCCCACTCAGTTGTGAGATGTTTGCCAAAGTTTGTGTGTGTGGTTTCCTGCTACCTTTATGTAGTTACCTGTTGTCTGCACCTGCCTGCCTGTCTGTAAGCCTGGTCCTCATCACTTACTCCTTAAAAGTTATTTCATTGCACCAGCCTGCCTGTGCGCCTACCACCAGCCATGACGATCTGGCCTAACATTGACCCAGCAGACAAGCTCCGTCTTGGCCTGCCATTTACCTGGGAAAACTTAAAAGTGCCTAATGACACTTCTCTTAATGAAGAGCCAAACCTTCTGGAGTCACTGGCCACCATTTGGAAGTGGGACCCTGAATTTGCCTAAACGGAGGCCTTCTACCTGTGGAAGTTCATCTTCAGCTCTGTTCCATGTCCTGTGTCTTGCAAGCCTAACAGCTTTACCACCTGCACAGCCCAGCCATGCCAAATGCCTCCCAGAGATCTGCTTCCCAGTCTGCTTCTCCTGCAGTCAATAGTGTTCCTGAGTCTGTTCCTGACGCAGGGTTCCCAGCCCACACCTCGTCTGTTCTTGAGTCCGGGGTCCCAGTTGACATGTTATCTGTTCCTGAATCAGGGGCTTGTCTCAGCAGCCGGCAAAAAGCCTAGTCCTGAGGCTGGAATATCAGCCACTGCCAACTAGCCTGCTCCCAACGCTGTCTCTGCTGAAGACCCGCCTGTTCCTGACACACTGCCTGCTCATGAGGCTGTATACCCACTTGAGGGCGCCCCGCCAGATTATCAGGCTGCATGCCCAACGCTCCAGTTTCCAGCCTCCATTGTGTCTGGTTCTCAGCCTCACCTGTTGACTACTCTTGACCCCAGTACTCTGCTCTTCCTCAAGAGGGGACCCACCTTTGCCAGCGGCCTCCTAATCTCCCTCCAGAGGGGACCTGCCTTTGTTCCTGCCTTTGCTGACGTCTACTGGGGAGGTTTTGTCTCTTTTCTACCTCCGGGCTATGCTCCAGAGCAACTCCCCCTTTCTGTCTGGCCTCCAGGCCACCCGCCCAAGGTCCTCACCTCTCCAGCTCTCCAGCCCCTGGGCTGTCTGCCCGAGATGTCCTGCTATTTGTCTCTTCTGTCACCGGGCCATCTGCCCAAAGTTTCCTGCCGTGTGAAAGCGGGTTTACAAGACAGGCAATTCCTGCAGGATTAGTCTTTGTTTTTACCACTTGAACTGTAATCATTTAAGATTTAATCCCACTTCAAATGTCTCTGCATTATTGTTTTTCCAAGTCCCTGCATTATAATCTATGGCAACAATAAATATATCCTTTTTACTTGTGTTGCGTTGTTTACCTTGCAGTCCGTCCAGATAATCCTGGAAGAGGAACAGTTCTTTTAATTTCCCGTTTCCCAAAATACAGAGGTGTGTACTTTGTCCGATCAGACGACAGGGCTGAGGTGCTGAGATGGTTATTGTGGCTGCTGTAGCAAAGCTGATTTGGACCTTCAATTAGTTCACATCTGCTTCAGTCAGTAAGAACTCTAGTATGCAAGCACAACCTCTGAATTTAATTTATAAACCCTGAGTCAGGGCGTTTGTATAAACAGTACCTTTCAAACTATTTTGATGGTATAAAAGCCTTGCAGTTAAATGGTTCTTACAACCTATATTCCAATATGAGAAGTTTTATAAGCCTAACCCTAGTCATTTTGAAAATCCATTCATCCATCCATTGGATATACGACTCATCAGTTACCACACAGAAAGACCCCAGGTGAACTGGGGCTCAAACCAAGAACCTTGTTGCTGTGAGGCAACAGTGCTAACCAGTGCACCACCCTGCCACCAAATTTGAAAAGCATACATCTAATATATTCTGACTAAAGCAAACTTAGATTTTTTTTTTGTTTGGGATTTCTTGCTTGATTTATTACTTTTAGTAAGTAATTTTGCCTATTTGATTTTTTTTTTTTTTTTTTTCAGACTTGGTGCAAGAAATGTTGAAAGGGATATGAGCAAATGAAGTCTTAACACCTAGACATATTAAAAAAGGGCTAAGTTGTACCAAAGTTATATAAGACATTAATTTTAACTGGAAATTGAGCAGGAGCAGGTCTATTTTGTACTCTAAAATGCAGTTTCATATTTATACTTCAATGCATCAACTTGAACTTAAGGTCAGTCACTTTGAGCAGGTCTACAGGTCACTTTTATCAATATGATGAAATCACACTCTTGGTTTCTTGATAAATTCCATCCTCTTGCTTTCACATTTTGCACATCTTTCCAAGCAACTTAAAAATGATCTGAGGTTTTGCTGGTCAGTGAATTTCAGAAAAGTTGACTGCCTTAAAATGAATAGTGTGGGTTTAGAATTATTTCAGAAAGTCTTGTTTAATCAAGTCCTGTGTTGGGTGGTTAATCCTCACACACAGCTCAACACTAACTGAGGGCCTCAGCTTCAGTAATGTGAAGTATTCAAATTCTATTTCATCTTACAAGAGTCATTTAAAACACAAGATCGTGGCTTAAGCTGTGTTTTGTGCTTTCAAATCCGGCTCTGATTGTTTTATTGGTTGGAAAATCTTTGTTGTTGTTGTTGTTAATCTTTAGTTGTAATAGCTTTAAGCATAACTGTATCACCTTTTCTTTGGCTGGAGTAGGAAAAACACAGAGCATTCCTTAGTTATAAAAAGCTGCAGAGGTGCAATGTGTTAGCTGGTCAGCTTAGAAAGGAAAGGGGAAGGGACATTAGTTAAATTTGCTTAAAAACAACATTTCATCTGTCACAAGGTATCATTTCCATAAGGTGTGGAAATTAATTGGCATTACCCCTTGTTAATGCCCTGTTGACAACAGATTGCAAAACTTAAGCACGTTGCAAGATTGTGCTAGCCATATTGCTTCCATGACTACATAGTTTGCAAAATGGTTAGCTGTCAGGTCAGGTGATTTGTACAGTAGTAAATGAGCTAAACATGTACGTATGGTCATTTCACAATAAAACGTTATTACATCTCTACGAGAAGAATGATGGCAAATGCCTGTGGATTTCATTCACCCGCTGTAATGGACAAATATGCTTTACTGTTCACTATTTGAGCATTTAAAGTAAAAGAGTTCTCATTTTGCTGCAGTGAATGCACAGTATGTTACAAAACAAGACTTGAAAACTATGATCAAGCCTAAAAGGTTTGTTTTGACAGTAGAAGCCAAAATCAAAAAATCTTTCTAGCAGGCAACTTCATTCCAAGTTGTCTCCATCTGACAGCCATATAAACATTGTCACCCCCTTGACAAACTTTGCTCAGATTGTCTCATGACCATAAATAATACTCAGAAAAAAAATTGAAAAGGCATCTGAACTAATCAATTTTAATTCATTCCTTGTTGATGAAGCATTTTGGTTTTACTGTGATCTCAGTATTTGCCTGAACACACTACTTTACTTGCTTAGCTGCGTGTGGTCCGCAAGTTGTTGCTTTAGAAAATAATACCATGTGTTTCCTCCTCCTTCGTAGTCAATTATCTTGAGAAAGCAACATTAATCATCATTAATATTAGTCAGCTTCTCCTTTAACTTTATATTTTTCTTGTTACCGCTGCAACACACCATCAAAAATAGAAATAAAATCACATTTGTTTTGTTTGTTTATCATGTGACAACCCCAATACAAATGGACCATGTAACAAATATTCAGTGCAGGATGCATTGCGTTCTGCATAAGGAGGAGGAGTTGTGGGAAAAATCCAGCAAGTGTAGTCCAAAATCTAAGGATTGCCAATATTCTAGCATTTGTGTAACAGTTCTTACCATAGAAACCCCTCTGTCTTATTTATAACTTTCACACATACCTTACCCACCAAACTCATCTACTTAAAGAAAAATCTCTCCCTCAATTAAGTATCATTGCATGAGATATGACTGAATACTGAAAAGGTAATTATGTGAGCTCAGTGATGTTTTTATTTGAATGACTTTTTTAGTAGCAAGCAGGGAACAAGTAATCCTCCTTCATCCATGTTTCCCCTCAATTAACAATCTCCTCCAAAAGGATGCTTGGCTCCTCCAAGCACAAGTCAGGCTGACACTGAGAGGGCAACATCCACAACGAACGGGGTCACACTGTACCACTAAGTAGAAAAAGCAGTGCTTAGGTAGTTTGCTCCCCTGCAACATCAACTTATTTGGCAAATTATTTGTGATTCATAAATCATTGGCTGAAATAAGACAATAGAGGAATAAGATGTAAAAAATTAATTTACCAGCACATTTAAAAAACTATACTGGAGCAGGAATTAATCCTTGGTCAGTTTGTTGTCCAGTATGGACATAACTATTGTTTAACAGAGCCCAGCTTCAGACTTAGTCTGCAGCATAATTTATTACTATATTACGTTCCTGCTCCTCAGATGTTTGTCTTTCTTTTTCTGGGAGTCGCATTGAACTAACAGATGAATCACGATAACATCGTGATGCATCTGTTGAAACGTGGCTTCCCCTGGTCTGATGCATTTTTCTTATTGTCAACAAATCCCATCAAATGACCGAAAACAACAATAAATTGACCCTACTGATAAATATTATGTGTGTAGTCAATACGTCTAACTAGCACTGAACAGAAAGCACAGATGAGGCGTATGAGAATGTCATTTGTTGCGCAGGTATTTGGTCTTGCACCAAACTATTGGACGAACAAAATTTTGACCTTACAGAGGCAAAATTTCCACTTCCATCCAGTGGCACTGGATGAAAAGTTAACGAATCACTATAAATTTAACGGTAATCCAATAGTTGTTTAGGCATTTCACCAAAAACAAAAATGTCAAACGAGAGTGAGGCGATCATTAAAGTCAGCAGGCCCACCAACCATGAATGACTGTACACATTTTTAAGGCTACCCATTGTTGTGATATTTCATTATGGACCAAAGTAGTAGATCCACTCACCAACACTGGCATCCCCAGAGTCACGTCGGTAGCGTGGAAGAATGAATCTATGTATTTTTGTGAATCACTTCAGTAGGGGAAGGGGGAAGGGGCTTGTGGCTGATTGCCGCAGACAAGGCAGGGAAGACAGAAAGTACTGAGAGACAGGAGGTTTTAAACTCTTTAACAATTTGGTAAATTTCAGCTATTATGCCAAAATATTCTCTTTGTTTTAGCCCCGGCATGTATTGCTGTGACAGAAATACAGACACTACCGTTTCAAAATAGAATGAGAATGGAGATTGAAGTTACATCTGTGGCCTTTCTGCCATCTGTTTAAAGCCAGTTAGTATTTGTTGTTCAAAAGGTCAGGATTTACCCCAATAATGAGATCATTAGTTTTTGCAATATTAAGCCGTCAGTGCAGATGACCATTCTGAAGTGATACTTGGTGAAACATAAAAATGTTGATACCACTATATTCAAATACAGTGGCTTCAGAGAGTATTCAAACCCCTTCACTTTTTTTTACACTTTATTGTGTAGTAGATTTAACTCTAAATGGATAAAATTGCCATTTTTGCCTATCAGTTTACACTCACTAACCCATAATGACAAAGTGAAAACATTTTTTCAAATGTATTAAAAATCAAAGATTGGAATCTCTTATTTACAAAAAGCATTCAGACCCTTTGCAGTGGCACTCTAGATTATGGTCAGTTGCTCCTCTTTGCTTTAATTGTCCTTGAAATGTGTCCAGAAATTGACTGGAGTCCACATGTGGTAAAACTGAATTGATTGGACATACTTTAGAAAGGAACACATCTGTTTATATAAGGTCCCACAATTCACACTGCATGTAGGGACAAAAACTAAGTCATGAAGTCCAAGGACCCCTCTGTAGAACTCTGCGATAAAACTGTGGCAAGGCAAAGATCAGAGCAAGTGTATAAAATCACTTGTTGAGTGGCCTCTGTAACTGTGAAATAGAAGAAATTTGGAAACACCAGGACTCTTCCTTTAGTTGGCCATTTGGCCAAACTGAGTAACCGGGAAAGAAGGAACTCGATCAGGGAGGTGACCAAGAACCCAACGGTCACAAAACCTGCTGGAAGGCTGACAGCCCTCCATCAATCTGGCCTTTATGGTAGTGCAGCTAGATCACTTTGAGTAAAAGGCATATGACAGCCTGCTTAGAGTTTGCCAAATGGCATTTAAAGGACTCTGAGTGCATGAGGAAAAATATTCTCTTCTCTGATGAGACAAAAATTGAATCCTATGGGCAGAACTTCATACACTATGTCTGGCGAAGAATAAAAAGCTGTAATTGCTGCCAAAGGGGCTTCTGCAAAGTACTGAATTAAGGGTCTGAATACATTTGTAAATGAGAGATTTCAGTTTTTGGGCAAAATGGCAATTTTATCCATTCAAAATTAAATCTACAACACAATAAAATGTGCGAAAAGTAAAGGTGTCTGAATAGTTTCTTAAGCCACTGTATCTACTGGCACCTCTTAAGAAAACATGTTAGCAGTAGTACAAGGAGTAGGGCATGCATGTCATTGGAAGAGAACTACTACAATGGCACCAAATTTGAAAGTAGGTCGAAATGGCTTTTGACATCAGTAGCCAGTAGTTTGGGGCTGATGTAGACCAGACCGTGACAGACATGCAGAGGACAGACTCGATGGTTGGTGTGTAAAACTTGATCAGCAGCTCCTTTGTCAGGTTCAGCGGCATAGTGAGTGGTGGAGGGGTAGGGTGGTTTTAACTCGATCTATAAAACGAGCGTCATAAAAACACTATTACTTAATACTTAATATTAATATGAATACTTCATAAATTGAGGTGCCACCTGTGGGATGCGGTGAGTCTTGTTGGTCCAGTGGGACCAACAGACCGCCTTTGTTAGAAAAGAGATTTCTTTCTCTCATTATTATCATCACCAGTACTACTACTACTACTATTATTATAATTATTATTATTATTAATATTATTATTGGCTGCTATTGATTTACATGTTAACTATGGATTTAACTCCATTCAGGATTCTCCTGGTCCACCTCAACCTCCACCTACACCTCCGCTTCGGACTTAACTTCACCATTTACAAAAGGGGTTTGGCGCATAACTGTCAACCAACATAAATCCAAAATTCAGAAAGAAGGATCTGTCCGCGATGGCAAGGGACATCGTTTTCATCATTTGTAATTGAGGCTGTTTTCCCCATGGAGCTGCCTCTCAGGAAGCCTTGACTACCAGGCACGTTAACCTTAAAGGATCGATGTATTTGCAATGGGAAACGTGGCGTTTTAGGAACGTGCTCTGCCTTGGACTGCCTGACAGCCTAAGCTCGGGGCGACCGCGCACCCAGGGGTGCCCGTACATCACCTTTACCACGACTACCGATGCAACCTGCGCAGACGGTCTGCAGACTAACAGAGGGATGCCCACCGGCGGCGTTGTTCCACCGACATGTTCAGGTAATCATCATTGAATGAAGGATGGTTTGATCGTGTGCTACATGTTTCTGTGAATTTCATTCCTCCACAGGCTGAATTCGATCAATTATTATGTATAAGTAGTTTATAGTTTTACACAAAAGTCTTGACTGAGACGAAAACGAGTTGAAATGTTATCCAGTCGGCGGAAAATAATCAATACAATATTCAGTATGATACAATTTTAACGCACCCTATATTGTATATGTTTTCTTAGCCTTTCTTCGCTATAACTAGCCCCTGTATCCTTACTGAATAATTAATGGTTATGAGGTCAAACAGCGGCAGACGAAAAAAAAAAACTCCCTTTTCACAGTATTCAACTTCTTCTCTTGCTGATAATCCAGTGTGTGTCCCGGGAATTACAATCCAGGAGTGCGTTATGGGGAGTTTCAAGGATCACAATAGCTTTTTTTGTTACTTGTGTGCACTAGTAAATAAAAGTTATGGCATAAACATGTCAGACACTTAAATAAACTTAAGTCACACAGTCCTTTTTTTTTTGTTAGTGGTGATAATATTTATTTATATATCCTGAGTCCTCCTACAGTAGTTCTACTCTAGAGTCATCTCTTTTCCAGACACACGCACACACACACACACACACACACACACATACACATACACACACAATTACAGCCTATCACCACTGTTGAACGCTAAAAAAAACGGGAAAAATGGGTATTCAAGCAGTTGAAGGAAATGTTGTTCCTTCGGGCAATCCTGGGATCCTTGGAGACCTGGAACCATTTATTACCCCCGGTCCGGTCCTTCTCTCCAGTCAAGCCTCGGAGTTCGCTCTGTCCTTTCAACGATTTGTGTTAATTGACGGTGTCCGGTGTCAAGTCTGTAGACGGCCCTTGTTTTTCTGATGTGTACTCTAAAAAAAGGCCGAAAGGGTCTTTGGAGGCCGAGACACGAGCTGCGGCCGTGTTACCAGCCTCGCGCGTTTCCTTGCGTGGCTTCCTCCTGTCCCACAGATGCTGTGGCGCGACAAGTCGTGCGCTGAACCAAGTCATTTCCTGAATGCGATGTAAGCTTAAGAGTTCCCCAACTGTTCTTCGCGCGTTTATATGGGTTTATGGAGGGAACGTGTTTGCTTATTGCCAGGGTCGTCGTTAGTAGGGCAGCACCAGTGCATCGCCAGCAGGGGTCAGTGTCCCTCCGTGCAGGGACAGTCCTTGACCACATGGAGGATCGTCAACCCTGAAGTATTATTTTTAGATTTTGCACACGAGCCGCTCATATAATTTAGCTGCGCGGTGTCGCGACCGTGTTGCTCATTGTGTGCCGAGGTAGCCAGGCTGCAGCCGTGGAGGCGGCGCAGGGCTGTGGGCTGCTCTTCAGGGCGTGCCTGAGGCTGACGTGCTCTTGGTCTGCTTGACAAATCCTTTATCGCGTAGCAACGGTTGGAGCCTTCAAGACGTAGTTCTTTAAGTTATGCTTACTGTCACAGTAACGTAAAGGAGAACAGGAACTGGACTTTTGACCTGGCATTTTGAAAGTCTGCTCCAAAATTTCAGGGCAGTCCATCCACTAGTTGCACAGATATTTCACGCAAAAAAAAAAACCAAAAACAAAACTCTGAACCTCATGGTGGCACTGGAGGAAAAAGTCCAAAGTTATTAGGATTCACCCTCTGCCTAAATATGCAGGCTACAATAACCGTACCTGTCATGTGTCACGTTGCCCACTGCTTCAGGCGTCTAAATTGATCAGTAACTTTTCAAAGCTACAGTCTCTGTTATACAGAATCCCCTGTGTTTTTCTTTTTTTTTTCCACAGTGGGGAGGTGCTCCCTGTAGTGTGAAGGGTCAAGCATACAGCACAGCCATTATATCACGATTCACACACCCTGGAGGCCTTCGTCTTAGCACTTTTATATAGTCCTTGACCTGGCTGACTGAGAGCCATCACAGACACATCCGTTTTCCTGACAGGAACCTCTTGTGGCCATAAAAATAATGACCTGTTGTCTGTCAGGAGAAAGCAAGGCAAATGTAGTGTGACATTGTTATGACACTGAAAAACCCAGCGTGTGAGTTTGACATGGGAGACACAGTTCGTATTCCATCTCCATCTGACTATCTTTCCTTTATCCTAAACAAGTTTTTGGTTTTTTTTAACCGTGACCTGATCTCTCCCTAACCTCAAGCAAATAATTTTAGTTGATTAGTAACAAAAACATAACCATAGCAGTGGTCGTTCAAAAAATGAAATGAAATAAACCCTAAATGCTTTAACTGTAGTCTTTGAAATATTATGTCAGACTGAGATAAGATGATGAGAAAACGTTTTGAGTGTCACTGCAGAGTTTTAAGGATGAAAAGCATCTGCGCATTCTTGCTGGTCTTCTCTTGGTCGTTTATCTCTGTAAAGATTCTTCTGACCCTGAAACCATCCACTTCCAAACAGATAAAAGAAAAGATGGCAGTCAAACAAAGCCACCCGCCCGAAATTCCTCTTATCCATACTCCTGGCTCAGCTGTCAACAAAACATGTGTGCTGCGAACATCACAAACGTCAGCTCACATCCTGATAGTATACTATCAGCAACTAAGACTTTCTCTACTATCAGCACTGATGACATTTTCCCATGCTACTGGACGCTCCTGACAAATGTGGGGGAGCTGAACGATCTGCAGAAGTCTTCCTTTAAGTGCTTATTAAAAGCTCCCCTGTGAACCATGACCGCGAAAGGTGCTGTCTAAAACCTGGGCTAAAGAGAGATTACACAAAGGTACGTGGATCCGAAGGCTCTTCAACTCAGGAACGATGGCTGCTGGTTTTTGAGAAAAAGAAACTGAACAAACTCCTTGAACTGGAGTATAATGACATTCTACAGTGGGACTTCAGCGACTCATTCTACATCCTCACCTTGAAGCAGATACTCCTCCTAGAATGGATGGAAAGAAACTGTCCGCATGTTCGCTTCCTGCTAAACGGCAATGATGACGTCTTTGCCAACACAGACAACATGGTTGAGTATCTCCAGAGCCAAAGGGACAATGATGGAAGCAAGCACCTCTTTACCAGTCATCTGTTCCAGGATGTTGGACCCATTAGATGGCCGGGGAGTAAGTGTTTTATTCCTGTTCCTGTGCAGGAGTCAGACTCATACCCCCCCCCGTACTGTGGTGGTGGGGGATTCCTCCTGTCTGGCTGCACAGCTTTGGTCATATGCCAAATGTCCCAGTCAATCGCCATTTTTTCCCATTCACGATGTTTACATGGGAATGTGCCTGGCCAAAGCAGGACTTAGTCCTGATTCTCATATTGGTGTGAAGACAGCAGGAATGTACATTCCCTCCAAACTAGATAAATATGACCCTTGCTATTATAAAGTAGTTCTGCTTGTTGACAGATTCCTTTCAGCCCACATTTATCTGGAAAAGAATACATGACCCTAATCTGAAATGCTTTAGCACTGTCAAATAGTAACTTGAAGGTGGTGACAGAGCTTGATGGCACTAATATACACTCAGTGGCCACACAGCTCTGCCATAGATTTTACCTCCACAAAGCTCAAAGTGTTCAGGTTTTGTTGACACCATCAGAGAGATATTAAATCATCTGTATGTTTTTAAAACTTTAAACTGAAAGGTGTTTGCAATAGTATGCCACCCTCGTGTATGTAAATTGGATGGAAAAAATATTCAAAGCACTGGTAATGCTAAGTAGAATGTTATTACTTAGTACATATGGGGTATGAATAAAAAACTTACTGGGTACACATATCCGGAAAAATATATAAAGTCAAATACAGAATACTTTATAGAAAAGAGGGTAAAAACTATGTGTTTAAGAAGGACTTAGAAGTAAATTACATTATAAGTACATTGTAAATGAGTAATTACCTATTATATGACTACATGTCACAGTCATATTGTTACAGGATAACAAGACAAAAATGGGGATAACAGAGTTGTAATTACAATGGAATTGGTTATGGCATCATGTATTTTAAAAATGGTGATATACTCAGAAAAATTTACTTAGAGAAATGACACTGTGAAAAGTAATTTAAATATAGAGTACTTGTTTTCAATCAGAGCTGCAACCAACTATTATATTCATCATTGATTTATCTGCTGATTATTTTTTCAATTAATTGTTTAGTCTATAAATGTAAATGTGACAAAGTGGTTGTGTCAGTCACAACTTCCCAGAGCCCAAAGTGAAGTCTTCCAGTGTCTTGTTTTGGTATTATTACAAAGAGAAGCAGCAAATTCTCCCATCTGAGAAGCTAGATCCTTAAAAATATGAGCATTTTTAAAACTATTTTTTTGCTCAATAAATGACTGAAACGATTAATCGATTATCAAGATCATTTTTTTGATGATTGACTGATTGTTTCAGCTCTGTTATAAATATGGTATGAATTATTGTTGATTGGAAACAAAACATTCGGCTAAGCGTGGGAAGAAGGATGTACCTTTAGAGCTATAGCTTTAACTATAAAATGGTTAAAATGATAAAATACTGGGGAACAATAATGGTGTTTCGGTTCAAATGTAAGATCCATTTGACGATCAAAATTGATGTTAGAGAAAACCTAAACCAAATTTTATGTCCTGTACTTCATTACTTTGTAAACAATTAAGGAGCTCAATGCATATAATTTTCACTTAGGGACAAACATAATTGTGGTTTGTTGGACAAAACATGGTATAAAGAACAGTGTGGCAAGTTATTCATCACTCACAAAGTATATGTCAGTTATCTTGTTTTTTACCATCTTTTTTTTAAAGCAGGCATGATTGAATCTAGCTGAGGTAATGGACCCTTTTTTCTAGTAACACATTGCCCTCAGGACAAAGCACTGCAAATGTGGGGAAAAGCTCCTTATTGTCATGTAAGTCCTGGGGATATTGGCTGTTACGTAAAGTGATCACTTATCCATCCATTGTAATTATGGTGTAGTTACAGGGTATGTGGGCTGAAAAATAAAGCAGTCCCTTGTTCACACCTTTTTCAAGGTAATTACTAGGTAAATTTGGTTAAGAGCACTTATATTTGGCATTATTTATTCTGGTATAATTACAAAGTACAATCCATCACCACAATAGATACCATTAATAAGAAAACAAGACATGTCCATCTCTAAGTGTAAATAGTAAGGAGAATATAAAGCATTTGTTGGTCGAACTTTAGTGATCCCTGGATAGAGATGAATGAGCCTAGCTAACATGGTAGCTATCGGTGGTAATAATTGTCCATCGTCCCATTCTGCAGTTCATTAATTTTTTCTGTTCTTTTTCTTACCCAAGTTTGAAGTTATGGTCTAATACCTGCACACACACTGTGCATCCGTACTAAGACTGTACTGCTCCGAATCCCTTCAAGTGTAAATCCTTCTTAACACCTCGGAACCTGTTGAGTGTTACCCACCCAGTTTGTAATTATCTCTGATTGGACACATAAAAAGAAAAAATAAATCAAGCAAGGTCATATGCAAGCGTAATGTGATTAAGGTGCCACATTAGAATAAAGGAAGGAGGGGCTGAGATCATACAGTTGTATGCAAAAGTTTGGGCATCCCTTTGGGCAAATTACATATTTTGTTGATTTTTTTAAGTGAAAAGAAGTAAATACAACCTTTACATGGAAGACTCATCAAAAGGAAACCTTACCTTCAATAGTCACCATCTGAAGTCTGCAAAGTCACATCTGGATAAGCCATTGACGTTTTGGAGGCAAGTGCTGTGGACAGATGATTTAAAATTGAGCTCTTTGGCCACAATCAGCAAAAGTGTGTTTGGAGGAAAAAAGGACAATGATCCAAAGCAAACCTCAAAATCCACCATGAGTTACTTCAAGAACCACAAGCTGAAGCTTTTGGACTGGCCATCATGGTCCCCTGACCTAAACTTCAATGAACGTCACTCTGTGGGTAGAGCTTAAACATGATGTGTGTGCAAGACAGTCTAGAAATACATTAGAGCTTGAGGTGCTCTGCAAGGAAGACATATCAAACAAAATGTATGTAATTTGCACAGGGGTGTCCAAACTTTTGCATGCAACTGTATGTAGCACAGTTCACCAAAGAAAATAGCCTACAACCACTCTAAGACCAGGATTAGATTTAACTCATCGGATATCCAACGAAAACCCCGTTTTGCTCTGCAAAATGTACATGGGGCATAAACCAGTGAAAATGTGTGGAGACCGCGCTCGCAATTCTCACAGACACTCCTCCTGCTACAAATTTTCATTCTGCTCTTTTCATTTTTTATTTCATTACAGATGGATTTCAGACTTTGGTGCATTTGGAAGCGGAAAGATTGGCAAATACATATATCTGTGTGAAAGCTAAGAATATTGGAAATCTAATAAACTTTTTTTTTTGCATAGATATCTTTCACCTCAATATGACGTTGAATCAGTTGCTTTATCCTGCGAATACACCTTTATTTGAAATAAGTATCATTTTACAGTCCACCTAGATTATCTTTTTGTTAATGCACTTTTCAGGTGAAAACTGACTGGATTTTGAGAAAATTCTGGAGAATGACTCATCTCTGCATTGTTCTCCAGCTTTGTCAAAATAACACTGAAAATGAAAGACAACCTTTTTCAGACACAAGGGAATGATGGTATCCCACCAATGCAGCCTGACGCTTTTAAAAACGAGACTGAGGGCAAACAGGTTGCTGCAATTAGAGGTCAGAACACAATTATCCACATGTTAACACAGTGTGACATGTATCGATTGTTTTACTGATCGCAGCATTAATTTAAGCACTGTCACACTCATTAAATTCTCTCTTTTATGCCACAAGGGAGAGCATGGTACCATCAGATATCTGTAAGGAAGACAGCATTTGAGTGTGAATTACTTTGTTTATATGCTGCTATTTGAATGGTTCTTTTGTTTTTAACTGTTTTTTTTTTTTTTTGGAATGCGGTTTCATGTTTCATGAGTCTCCCACAGACTCACTGAGCCCAGTGTTACTGTGCTGTGAAAGTGTTGAGACGGCCCTCGAAGTGAGTGAAAAAAAGTGATCACGACATAGACACTACAGCACCACCTTGACTGTTTTTTTCCACAGCAGAAACTGTTGAGGAGGGATTCTGATATTTTTAAGAAAGAAACACATTAAACTAGCCAACAATCAAGGAACACAACACAGCAAATCAAAATGTGCTAATTCTGTCAGTGGAGCTGTCTGTGGTGAAAAATCTGTGTGTTTTGAGATAAAATGACAATAAATGTAGACTTCTCCTGCAGTATATACCCCTCACCTCCAGCTCATTGTCAGGCTAGAGAGCCTCATTGTGCATTTGCATAGTACTAAATCCTGTTTTACTTGATTCTGTTGTTGTTCAAAGGAAAAAAAAGATACAAATCATTAGTCCCCAGTTTAAATGCTTTTTTCCCCCAAATATCCAAAATTGATTCCATATGTACGCCCGTGCACAGTATTTGTTGTCATTAGAACCAAGCAACATCTCAAGTTACATGTGGGGAACACGGTGGTTAGGGAGCATCTAATCAATGATATTCCCCCTCTGTATTAAAGTTTGAAGATCGTAGCAAGGAACAAATATGACCTGAAGGGTTGCTGTTGTTCTGATGTTTTACACTGTTTAAATTAGACTACGAATTATCAGAAATAATAGCAGATACTGGCTAAATATCAACAATTACTAGGAGTCCATATGAGATGTCAAAAAAAGGGGGGGGCTGTGGGAGGATTAATGTCTTGACAAATTGAATAAATTAGTATAAAATTACTCTATTTGTGTAAGCACTGTGTTTATTATGAAATCCTTTTATATGAAACTGACCTCATTAACAGAGCAAATCAAAGAATGGAGCTCTACCACCACATACTGGGCAAACTGAATTAGAGCAACAAATGCCCAACAGAGCACAACAAAGAAGTAAACAAGACATATGGTAAAGCAGTCTGAAGCATAAAGGCCATGTGATTTTTACATTGTTTGGAGAAAATTGTCGCACATTTCCTACACATAACTGTCACAGCTGACTACATATGACTTGGCTTACTTTTTATTCTCTCCCTTATCAGAAGAGTCACTCGCTGTAATTTAAAATAGCTTATGGCATGAAGTGTGTAGTGAATCCATCAGATACACAGAGGGCTTTGAAGTCTGTGTAGTCTGTGTCTATGTAAAATGTGTGACAGCCAGTAACTTTATGTCTGACAGTTCCTCTGAAATCCCATTAATGTCAGGCAGTATTGCAGGTGTGATTTTGACTTCATTTTTGGAAAAATGGGTGTAGTAACACAAATAAGTGCTGTGACGCACAAGACGGCAGCCTTATTGGAGGCCCATTGCTCTTGTGAAATTAAATCCGTTGAGAACAACAAATTGCATTGACAGACGTCCAGCCTAGCTGGCTCAACAATTGGGAGGAGGTACACCTATTGTTAATGTCTCTGCTGCGTTTAATGGGGGGGGAACTGATCTTATAAAAAAATATATATAAAGGATGTTTTTACAGACAAGTTATTCATATGCCTTTAAAAGATGTGTTGAAGTCCTGCTCCAGACCAATGTTAATTTCAGAACATTTCCAACAACCCTGGAGGCTAGACAAGACTCAGTAACAGTGCGCAGTTCAACTTGACAATTGGACAACCTTCACAAAAAGTTATCTGGAAATCAATACGAGCAACATGAAATAAATTTTGGCTGGAGTGCTTAACAATGTAAAATATATAGATATATTCGATACATTGGTTGGAATCAAACAAATTCAAATTTGAAGAATACAGCAGCTACTAAGGTAACTGTATATGGGATCGCCATAAAAACAAGATGCAGATGCAAACCAAAGCAGCAGTGTAAAAAAAAACCCTTTCATTTCTGCAGCCTAGACAGAGTGCACATGAGTGATGCCCACTCACATCATGCAGCTTTGAACTTTTAAAAGCCCTTTTGACGATGAAGTCTTATTTGGTGCCAGTGAGTTAGTGAGAATGTAGCCATTAATTGGTAACCACGTGTCAAACAGGCTAACACATGCAGGGAATGCAGCATGTCAGGAACAGGAAGTGCAAGGCACACTGACGTGCCTCAACTTTGAGAAGTCCGTTAGATAATAAGTGTCTGGATGCAGCACTTCCACAGGCTTCAGAATAATATAAATATAACATTTGAAAGATCACAGATCAGCCTGTAAAAAACACACCTCGTTCGCCTTTATTATACACCATTGATGCATTTTGTCAGATCACGCTATCACACGTAAATTCCCCCAAAAGATTCAGAGGGCACATGAGGACACATGAAGCTCCAGGGTCACCATATATTTTATTGGCCTCTTTTCTTCCTCCCTGCATGTCGACCAGGTCAGAGTCTGTTTTTTCACTTGTGAAATTGAGTAGACATGTGGTCCCACATGCTGGCAGAGAGAGGACACTTTCATCAAGGCTGAACAAAAGAATCTAGCAAAATACTGAATGAAGCAAGTAGATGTGCAGTCGCCTTAACAGGTAATTACCACGTTAGTCGTTGTTGAAGTAGAAACTGATCATCCATTGACATTAACAAAAAGATAGTCACGGCATGCATTTTTATTTTTGTTCATTGGCATCGCAGGCAACATATTGTATATGACACTCAAACCTCATATCTATGTCGCTATGGCTATATGTGGCATGTTTGGCTGACATATTTGTGGACTGTGTCACCTAGAAACCTAGAAACAGTCAGAAAAACAACATTGGGTTCAGGCTTTTTTTTTGGTCGATAAACATATTAACATAGACATACTTCTTCTCAGGGAATAAACTGATCTGTCTGACTGTTACAGCAATTAAATGTGTGAGAGTAATTTGCATAGGATTTACTAAATGTTGCGTAGAGGATACAATGACTAAGCTTTTTTCTATATTCACCATTACCACTTTAACCGTCGTAAATGGTTAGTGTTCTTTGTCTATATCCACAAGTAAAGCATTTCAAGCCTTTTGCCTCGGTATTTTCAGTTCCCTTGGTGTGTAGCTCATCCTGTGGACTTGGCTGGTCAGTCTCGAGTATGGAGTAACCCAGGCTGACCTCGATTTGTAGACAAGTGACACCTCACTTGGGGTATTTGACAAACTGACACTCACTGATACAGAGTGTCCAACTCAGCTTGTCAAATACACTAAGTGGGGGGCCTGATCTCTCACGACATCAAAGACGGCTCTGCAGGGTAAAAAAAAACAAGACGATGGTACAACTCTAACCATACACAAGCTCAATGTTTTTTTGTGCACAGCGTTTTAGAAATTTGATGCCAATCTGTTACCTGTTTATCTTGACGCAGATGAGTCCGAGTGCAGTGCTCCTCTGTCCTCTCAAAAGAATTCACAATGACGCTGTGCACAAGACAATTCGTTTGACCACTGGGCTTCAATGCTGCAAAGAGGAAGTCAAAACAAGGAAGATAACTGCAAAAGTAGCTCGCAGGAAATATGTGGAAATAAAGTGTCAACATATCATAGTTGAGAAATGCTGTTGAAGGCTTTTGTGGCTAATAGCTTTTGAGATAATAGTTTGCTGAGACATATTTGTCAGTTTTGTTTGCCGTTTGTGGCGTTCTTATGTTCTTACTATTGTGTTCAGAATGTGCTTATGGAACTGTATGTTTATGGGTTCATAATATTGAAAATCAAGGAAGTAGTAACCTCGTGTGTGAGATTCAATCAACTAAAGTTTCATATCCTTCGTGCAGAGTGTAGGTGTTATTTGAAGGTTACAGTTGCACTTAAGAATAGTTTTACTATTATGGGCTGAAATTCGTTCCTTAGGCTGCGTTATCATTCTCTATCATAATGATCTTGATACATTATCTCCATCAATGATAATGTCAGCAGTATTTTACTCAAACTTTAGCACACATCTCCTCCTGCCCTGTTAACTGTCACCTTTCCTGCTCCAAGGACAAGCATCAGTGTGTCGTTTGCAGTGCTGATTGGTGGTCCATCCGTCAGTTTACCCCCCTGTGCAGGAAAGGGGCTACCCACTGTTTTTCCAAAGGCCTTCATGCGGTGTGGGACATCGCTTTACTTGGACAGAGAGCACCCAACACCTTCCTGTCGGCCTACGTAGCCAACTCAGTAACTTAGGCCAAGCAATGGTTTCATAATGTCTGGATTCCTCAGGGAAGACAGTGTGAAAGTTATTATTATCGCTTTTTACATACATATTATTTAACAATACCCCCCCCTTTTTTTTTTTTTCAAGGACAGAATGTATGCACCCAGCAGTGTAACTTCCTCATGTCAATCTGGACCAATGCACCATGACATCACTTGACTTCCCTTTACACCTACAACTGCACTGTATGTTGAGTCCCCTTAATTTACAGAATGACTGAACATTGAACGTACTATATACCCACTGCTCAGAGTGGACTACAGAGTGGGCTGTTGTTTTTACGGACGCTCAGCTATTCCAGTGTAACTGTATGTACCAGCCAAATCAAACTAAACTGACCTTTTCATTGCCGCTGTCGCCAAGCGCGTGCTCATGGGGGAATGTTGGGTCTCTGTAAATATATAATTATAAAGAGTACTGTCTAGACCTGCTCTACATGAAAAGTGCCCTGAGACAACCCCTTTTATGATTTGGCGCTATATAAATAAAATTGAATTGAAAATTGAATTGAATTGAATTGAATTGAACTTGATCATAGATAACAACTCCCACCACAGCTAAGGGTGCAGTGTGGGAACGAAACTTCAATGCATCTTCAGTCTCTACCTCATTACATCATTGTATGACACCATACACATACTGTACACAAAAATGCCTACAGCTCTATGAAATGCTACGGCCCAATATATGCAACATCCTGCCACTCATGCAGCAGACCAGTACATGCTATCTGCCTCTGTACAGCAAAGTGAATGCTCCTGCAAGGTGTATCGTATACAGTAGTATAGACTATTATGCTGCATTTTTAAAAGTGCAATCTTAGACGATATATCTGTATTTCAAATGGTCAGTGTCTGATATTTTGTTAAACAACTTTCAGTGATTCTGAGGCCAACTAGTGGCAACTAGTGTCAAAACATAACCGTCCACACCTAAGAGAGTGGTGGAAGACCAGAAACCCTCGCATTAGTCACTTAAAGGGGCCTGTCAAAATTTTTGAGAAATATGCTTCTTTGCTTTCTGTCTTTGCTTTCCTGAGAGCTGGATGAGAAGATTGATATCACTGTTGTTGCAGTACGATAAATGTAAAGCTACAGCCAGCAGTTATCTTAGGTTAGAAGACTGGAAACAGGGCGAAACAGTTAGTCTGGCTCTGTCAGAATAACAAAATCGACCTACCAGTATCTCTAAAGGTCACTAATTAACATGTTGACACGTAATGAGTTTTAGAGGTGCTGGTAGGTGGGTAATGCTACCTGACAGAGCCAGGCTAGCTGTTTCCAGTCTCTGTGCAAAGCTAAGATAACCGACTGCTGGCTGTAGCTTTATATTTTAGCGCACAGAAATGAGAGTGCATTTCCCAAAATGTTGAAATACTCTTTTAACATGCACATGATTTGCTTGGAAAGGGACTGACAAAGCAGATTATTATTCTTGAAGCTTGAAATCTGCAAAGAAAAAAAATGGTTGTAGCAGTTTCGGCCCTTTTTTTGTGCTCGGCCCCAGATTGTACCAGTGTACAGTGCTGTGAATTAAAAATTCCAGGGAGAATAAAGTATTTTGGGAAAGGACATGAATAGGATGTATGCTCCTATCTAACAACGAGAGGAAGAATGAAGCAAGGAGGCAAGTAGAGCTATTTTCCATGTGAAATGCTGAATTATATACTTGTAGTGTGGTTCCTATAGCAAGATTCGTGGCAGTTTATCTCTAAGTAGCAGATCAGTGTGTAGCATTTCAACACCCTTTTCAGGCCAGTAATACCACACGTACAGGGGAAGTTGGAGATGAAAAAACACCACCTCCCTTTGGGGTTGAGAAAGAGATGGTAGATTTTCATCAAGTAGTTAAACAAGAATAAACTGAAATTCCTATTGCAATAAGAGCTGAAATTTCTTTGAACCACCTTCACTTATTTGGTGAAATACTTGGCTACCACACGTAAAAGAGGGAAGTGCTGTCAACATACGACAAGAAATTATTTTCTGTTGATTTTCATTTAACATACTAATAATACAATGTTATGAAAAGTTGAAAGTTGTTGAACTCAGCTGGAAGGAGCATGTGGCTGTGGAAATGGGCTCTTATTAAAGTAGAAGAAGCCTAATTTGCTTGCCTGTCAGTCACTGGGTTTATTATACACCTCTATTTGAGTTTTCAGTCTAAACCTGAATGTTTCAAGTGGGACTTCCAAAATGTATGTGACAATATGTGGCATTTGAGTCTTTTTCCAAGAGGGAAAAATCCACTCGTTTTCAGAAAAATAATTTGCAGAGTTTTGCTATTGGGTGGTTTTGGATGTCCTTTATAGCTATACTTTTTTTATCTGGTGAATGAAACTGTGAGTTTTCAACCATTCTGAGGTTGCTTTGGTAAACTAGAGAAAAATTCACCCCACTGCCGTATTTCTTATATAGATACAGTCACTTCTGATTAAAATTACTTTTGTATTTCTGACAATCCAGGGATCATTGACTAAACTGATGTAAAAAAAACCTGAATCACTTGTAAAACTTGTTGCCATGTCACCCTCATTGGAGACTGAGGGTAAACTGCCACCTTGTGGCTCATTGCAAGATTGCAACTGGAAGTACATCGGCAGGTGCCATAGTAACTGCATTTAAGCTTGTGAACCATAAGGCCAAAATCAGATCTGATGAGTATGATTACTGGGATATAGAGGTAATGTAAAGATATTAATACATTGCATACATGTCGAGATAAACATAAATAAACATGGAGAATAAGGATGCTTATGAGGTACGACATAAATGAAACTACTATACAGACATCGTAGCAATAGTAGTAATAGTAGTAAAATGCAGGAAAAGAGAAGGCAGTTTCATCTGACTTTTATTCATTTGTGAAAGGAAGACTTTAAGCAGCAAGATCTGATGAATAACCTGGGCAAGGCACTGTCTGTCAATTTACAATATTAATTATGTTTCAGTCCTTTTTGATTCAAGACAAGCTATTGAGTAGCATCTTTAAATACAAACATTTCTGTTTCATTTGATGACTTGAGTTCAAATTACACTTGATTCTTAAAGGAAGGCCGTCAGTACATGGTGCTTCAGGTAGAACATTCAGTGCAGCATCATAAAAGTTATTGTCAAAGGCATGGAAAAGTATCCAAAATAGCAACAACTGCATTTTTATATTTCATTGGCAGATACAAGAACTACACGCAACAATGGGCAAAAACACTGTATATCAAAATGCATCTCAGTACAAATGACAAATGTTCATTCAATAACAGACGTCAAAATAAAATAAAAAGAAATATTTGTCGCTAAAATACATTTACTTTGAACTTGCAAAATAGTGTAAATAAATCTTTCAAACACTAATTTCTAAAACTCTACGAACGAACAAAACCCTTTGCATGTCTGAAGGCCCAAATGTAATGGCACAAGGAAGTATGTTATGTTCATTTCTATGAAAAAAATGTTTTGGACCTGTTCATAATTTCCGTTCATGGTATAAAGCTGGCCTTTGGCACCATAACATGAATAGGAATTCCTGTAGCATCTGGCTTTTCACTAGTCCTGTCACAGGCTTTTGGGTGGTGCTTGTTCCATCAGCTTACAACCACAGCAGTGAGCTGTTCCTTTAGTTAACAACAAAATACTATTTTCAAAATGCATTTCATTTTGAACTGTTATCTTTGACAAGTACTTCTAGACTTTTATAATACAAAAATATCCTCAGAGATGTCCTTTTTGGCACCTCACATAACTTTTATCATATTTGAAAAAAACCCAATTACAAAATACACAAATGTAATTAAATACATACAGTATATCAATAATCAATAATGCATGCATTGGAAATAGTGCCCTTCTAGGACAGTAAATATGTTGCGACTAATTTTTCAAAAGTAAACTGTGGTTTTCCAGTGCATGGTTAATGAAATAATTAGATTTTACGCATCAAATTCTAGGAAGATTTTTTGGAAAAAAAAAGTTCTCTTCAGCGAAGAGAACACACGACCGAGCAGTTAAGATTAAACTACAACATTCACCTTTAGGGATGACTTCATCGGCCTTTGTTCACTCACAACAGCCAACTTGACATGTGACAATTACAGTGTAATTCCTTACACCGTGCTGGTTATATCGATGCAAAAAAAGTGTATTTTGATTTTCAAACAACCTCTTCACTGATGAGCAGAATTAAAAATTAAAAGAAGAGGCATAAAACTACGATGAAACACTTTAAGGTACAGTAAGATCGAACGTCCTATAAGTTTTTTAAATTGAATGCTGAATTGAACTGATGATGTTACTGATTTACATTCAATTTTAAGAAAAGTGACAACTGAAAGTTTCCACAGATTTGGGCTGTGTATACAGAAAATGCATTATATCTTTGTGATTTTGCAGTAAAATTTCAACCTCAGTGTATGTAGGCTAAAAAAATCAAATGCTTTACAGACACCATATTTGCATCAGACTCTTCGTAACAGAAATGGAACCTTCTTTTTTTATGTTGCATGAGAAAGAGTTAAATTGTGGATAATAAATTTTAATTTTAATTTCAAAATATTGTTCCAAAAATTGTACATTGCAAACATATGGGATGTAAAGCTTAGGTTTCTAGGTTTTTTTTTTTTTAATGTCATTTTAAGTTCATTTTGTCTACAATTCAGGGTTTTTCCATGCAGGTATTAAAGGAAAAAAGGAATCTATTTATTTTAGCACTAACAGTAAAATTTACATTGAAGCCTTGTAGCTGAAAACTGACTTGAACGTGTACAGAAATGTAAAAACAGACAAAAAAAAAAGTCAAAACAAAATTGATCTTTAATATCACATTGTGAGTGGGGTATAAATACTGTAATATTTTTAACAGCTGGCAGATTTTGAATACAGTCAAATGAAAAGAAAGTAAATTGTAAATTTGCAAAAAATAATACTGCTCTATGAATGCTCAACCCAGACATTTCAGAGCCATATTATATGCATTTGATTATATAGATTACAGTGCATTTGGTTTTAAAACTGTGGGCAATGCATCATGGGAGTGATATTACTATCTGAAAAACCCAGCTTGCTGTGACGAACCGTTGCATGTTTACATCAGAAATATATTTATAGGCACAGTTTTCAAACTGAAATTTGGATTGGTCTAGTTTTAAATCATGACACAAAAATGTGACAGATAAATATAAAGAAATTGAAAATGCTAACTCAATGTATCATGATAGGTGGCGTGAGCCCATTACTAAAATGCTACATAAACCCCTTGTGAAGAATGTACTAATAAAATACAGTATGTCCCTTTTCAACCAGTGACTTGCCTAAATTCAAAGTTAGGAACGATAATAAATGGAATATTCCAGATCCGTATCTGTAAATTGTGCTGTGCTTGTGCAGCCATGTCATGTTGTGGACCTGATTTATTTGCGTACAGAGAAAACAGCTTGAGTGAGGCAGGACTGCAGTCCAGGCAGAAAGGCCCAGCTGTATGGGCTTTTGGTGAATGCATACATCACATGCATTCGAACTCATCAATGCGCTGTTTGGTGTTTCCTGACCGGATCTGTCTGAGGGTCTTGTACTTGTCTCGTCCGGCTCGCATGTTCTCTGCATGGATGATGTCATTCACCGTTTTCTTGCTCTCATCCCGAGCGTTGGCCAATTCTGAGCTCAAAGCCTAGAAACACAGTCATCACAGTATTAATACATCTCACACCACTACGTTATTATGAACATATGAGACTAATTTCTATCTCTGTATGTGGAAAATATTTCAAGAACTTTTTTCGTGATTTGCACCCGTTTTTTCACATTTTACTTAAACATTTTGCTCAAAATGTAAAATTCCTTCTCTAAATGACTGACCTCTCTTTATCTTCCTCTCCCCTTTCTTTATTATCAAAATTGATACATTAAAGTGAAATTAATAAAAGATGATGACTTTTTACATTTTTTTCCACCATGGCAAGTTTTCCTAATTTTTTGTGCATTCACTATACTTGCACTACAACACTGATGCTGTGTAACTGACACACTGATAGCTACAAACTGTCATTTGACAACAGGAAAGCAGTAATAGGACCTACTTTTGCATTTTTTTAATTTTGGAGTATGATTTACTTCAACACATTTTTTCATTTTAGTTTATTAAAAGCCATTTCAGAAGTATGCTTGTGTCCTATTAGATTAGAATTTGACGATTAGCCTTCTGATCTATCAGTCCAATAATTTATTGACAGATCTACTGAATGTTGTATACGGGATATGAGCAACTTACAAGTAGATGTTTCTGCAAACGTTCATTCTTCTCAGCCTCGGTCATGCGCTCCTCTTCACTGCGGTCCTTGTATGTGGCGGCACTTGTGAACTCAGCGCTGGCCTCAGCGCTGCTCTCGTCATTCTCGTCGTGCTCGTTCTCTGCGTTTAGGGGCTCCTGAACATGAGCCGCCATCACTTTGTTTTTAAGCTCTTCTTTGGTCTTCTCTAGGTCCTCCTGCACCATGGTAGCCTGAGAGAACACAGAACAATGAGGTGATTATGCCTTACTTTTAAAAGTCCCGCTACAAAAACAACTCAGAACTTGAAAATTTCGTGACCTCTAACTTGAAAAAATGTGACAAATGGATGCCCGCGACAAGCGGATGCTCTAAAGTCACTCACTTGGCATCCACAGAAACTGGTTTCGAATGGTGTTAAATGAATAAAACTCTCCTGTTGTTTCCCCCCATCTGTTTTGATACTGCTGCTGACTGGTAGCTTTGGACTATTCCTGAGATTTCAGGATATGACTCCCCTGTCTTCCTTTCTGTTATTTGTCTCAGTGGTGTTGGGTGTTTTGATTGTGTTTGTTTTAAATATTGTAAAAAAAAAAAAAAAATAAGAAAAAAGAATTAAACTCAAAATGAAGACTATTTACTTGGGCTTTATTGGATAAATGACATTTGAAATTACTATTGTGTGTAATATTCTGACTAAATTGATGTAAACTAGTATGTGTGACGGCCTCTTTCCTTATCTGTCGTTTTTCCTCCTTCGTTTCTTTCATGTAACCAATTAAACTCCGCTGACATTGCATAAATTCATATGCTAACCTGCCATAAGAAGACAAGTTTCTCGCCATGCTGGTCATTTACATTGGCTTAATTTTACTTCGAGCTCAGAATTCGGAATTTTCCACTTGGAAACTTCTGGCCTCCGAAGTGATTCAAATGCAGTAGGGCACAGTGGTGCTTAGAGCTAAACGCTAAAGGCAGCATGCTAGCATGCTCACAATGACAATGCAACTTGCTTGTGATGTGTAACATTGTTTTACCATGTTCACCATCTTTATTTAGCATGTTAGCATGCTAATCCATCAACTGAAAATTAATCAACTAATCATTTCGGCTCTACCATACTGACTGTACAACATAGTTTATATCATTTTCGACACTAAAAACTAGTTTAAACAATGTATTAAAAACACTAATAGTCCATTTCAGCACTAAGGTAGATGGCAACTTGTGTTACAAAATTAAGAGAACAAGAATTAAAAAGCTGCTGAGAAAGAGAAATTAAAAAAATAACTGATATGTCACTGAGACTCACTTAGAAAAGCAGGCTGACCATTATACTTTCCTCCCCACAGCTATATCACTGTTTTTCTACCTTGTTTTTTAAAATTAGAGACAGTTATGAGGGAGACTGGAACGTCAACTGAACGTTTGCCAACATGGAAACCACCACTTAACAACAGTCTTTTATAAGCCAGAATATCATAATGGGGGAAAAGAGTTAAACAGGATTTCCTTCACACAAAGAGAGCTGTCACCACCACAAACAGTATGAGTCACTCTGCCCAAAAACACGAAGAGGCTGGGCTGGCACAAATGCTTTTTACCAAAAAAGACACGAGGCGAGCTGGGAGCTTTCACCCCTCCCCCAAAAACACACAACAACAGGACCCCAGGAATGTCTGTCCTCACTGTGTCACAAAGGAGGGGCTATGTGATCAGCAGAATATCAGGCAGATGACATTTAATTTGTATTTATGTTGTAAATATATTAATGAAAAATAATTTGTATAATGAGTTTTCACAAATTATTTTTTCATTTCTATATTTCACAATTTATTCACATGATTATTTATTTCATTATCTTTTATTTTTGTTTTTAATGTATTTTTTGTATTTAATATTATTTTGGGGTTCCATACTATGGATGAAAGTCATTTTCATATTTAAAAAGATTTTTCAGAGTGATCCGGTTATTACTCTTTTTTCAATGATGAGCAATAAACAAACACTCTTTATTTATGCCATCAGTTCTAATGTTGAGTGTTAACTGTAACTGTCACTGTAATCAAAGGAAGACAACTATTGGGTTACTTTAAAGATACGAGTAACTCAGACCACACCTTCTGTTGCCACTGTACTGCCTCATCTTCCTTCTTCTTCTTGGCATCCTCCAGGAGGGAAATCTTTGAAGTCAGGTCAGCCAACTCTGTGGCCTAAAAGGATGACATTTTCTTTTAAGTGACTTTCTTGATATTGATATTTGAAGCACCAGAGCACACAATTTTTCAGCCATCAAACCCGTACATTTATTTTTTTTTTTAGCTTCAATACCTATGATAAGAAAAATAGTTTTTGATAACTGACCAGGTGTTCTTGGTTCTTCATCTGGTTCTCTGACTGCTGCAGCAGGGCCATTTTAGCATCCTCAGCAGTCCTCAGATCAATCTCCAGGCGTTCAGCCTCCTCCTGCGTTCGCTTCCTCTCCTGTTCCAGCTCCAGAGCCCTTTGTGTTTGCTCCTCCAGCTCTGTGCAGACACACATTCACACACAAATTGAAGCACTACAGGTAAGTGTCGTGAGAAAAACATTGTCACCATTCATTACAGTACAACAACAAGCTTTTCTTGAACATCAACAAGTCACCCACCTTGTTGGGCTTTTTTAGTCTGCTCCTCAATCTGCTTTAATCTCTCCATTAACTCCTCCTTTTCCTTTTCAATCTTTTCCTTTTCCTTTTCTGCAACTTCTCTTTTCCTCTTTTCATTCTCAAGCAGAGCTCTAATGGAAATAGAGACAGTATACAACATACAAAATGTATTAGATTATACAGTTAAAAGGAGGCTCTTTTGAAAGTAGAGCAGATCATCACCATCTTATACACAGGGTATTTAAGAATACACTAGTTTACACATCCCTGCGCAAGAGTCACACATAACCATCACACATAATGCAGGGCTGTAGTTGACCAAAGAAAATCCGGGTTGACTGAAATCGTACCAATTCTTCAAACAATAGATTGAGCGTAGGGAAAAAAATGAGTGCATTGAGCGCACTCTACTGGGAGTCTTATTAGCCTAAATGAATTTATAAATACTCATAAAAAGTTAGTATTTTAAGCATATTAAATCATTGTAACCTAAATGATAACAACAGACTCAGAGCCGACCAGACCTGTCCACATTTGTATGATTTCTGAAAATAGAATTAAATTACATCGACTGGTGAAGAACTACTGACGTATAAATGCTCAAAGCCTCAAATGTTAAACACAAAAGTGTTTTCAAAACATCCCTGTTTTCACACGTAGCCTGTCCCTCCAACGGCCGCAGTAAATAATGGATTAATCCTGGAAGGCTATTGACGTAGCGCTTTTTTCTTTATGAAAGTAATACCGGCGACTGTCCATCCAATGAGAATTATGTCGGCCAAGAGCATATCGACCCACCAATCGACCAGTTGACAGGGAGACTACAGTCCTAAGGGCTTCAGTGTTAGACTTAAAGTTTCTATAGTTGTTGTTGCAAAGAACAAAACTGACCCTCTTGTTGTATGATACATCTTTAAAGCAGGTCATTCAGCTGCAATCTACAACAAGCTATGGTTATGACATGTTTGGTACATTTACAGTAGTAGTCCATTTCCTGAATTTACTACATGATTTCAAACATCAGATGTCACATAGTGTGATCACATCTATGTGTAAAATGTTTGTACATTTTTTCCTGCTTGTGACTATTACCTTTCCATCTTCTTGTGATTCTTCTCCTCCCGAGCCTGAGCCTTCATCTGCTGCACTTCAATGGTGTCAGGTTTGCGGCGGCGCATATACAGCTCGTGGTTGCCCATGCACAGAGCCAGAATGCGCTTGTTGATGCGTAGTCTCGGAGCATAGAATACAAAGTCCTAAAACAGCAATATTATAGGGTTATTTCCAGAACTCATACATTGACTTGTAAATACAGACTATTTAATTGTAACAAGCTGTCTGTTATTAAGAGTTAACATACAGGTGCTTTCTTGTCAATTGGTTTAATGACAAACTTCTTGTCATTGAAGGAAATGTTTCTTATTTCACTCCAAGGAAATCCAATTTTGGGTGTCATTCTGTTGAAGCAAGTGCAAAAACAAAAACTCTGGGTCAGCTGCATTACATTGGACAGAAATCAGTAATAATACTGTATACCAATTCTGGCTATTTCAATAAATACAATGTTGTGGAATCACTCACTTGTCATTCTGTTCATAAATGTTGAGTCCCAATGCATCCACTCCCAACCACAGTTCTGTTCCTTTCTTATTCTTGATATTGAAGTAGTTGACTCCATACATCTCAAGGTCTTGAGCGATCTTCAGATACTCCATCATGGATTCCTCTCTGTGTACAAATAAGACATGTCATTGACTATCGCTAGCTGACCCTGAGAACTGCACGGAACTAGTCAAGACACACTGAGCTCAAGGTGGCAGGCATGTGTGAAATGTACAGCAACAAGCCTGAAAATAAGCCTTGCCAAGAACAAGACAATGAAGAGGAAAGTTTAAGAGTTAGATTGTAATCCAGTGTTTGCTGAAACCTCCAAAGACCAAACTGCAACCCTAAATAGAAATAGTTTGGCCGACAGTCCAGGCAGGAAGAATCAGGTGCATTAGTCTTCCAAATATATACATTTCAGTCAATATTTTGGGGTAAGAGTGTGAAAGATTGTCTTGACATAGCGTTTACTGAAAGAGCAAGGAGGCAACGAAGTTTCTGTCCTTCAGTTGTTTGTGTGTGTGTAGGCATAAACAAGTGAAAACGTGTGTCAGTGGTTACCTCATCATACCCTTGTGCTCTTCGTGCCACACTTGAATCCTCTCCTCCCACTGGTCCTTGTTGAGTTTGTGCTGGTCCAGAACTCTGAGAACATGAGACATCTGAGCATCAGAAGTCATGCAGAGAAACATGTCTCATACAAACACACTGGCTGAAAGGTGACATCAATCTGACGTTAACAGCCAGACAGAAATGGTGATGAAACCTGTATTACCTCTGAGGGAGCAGCTGTTCACTGGACAGATAGCCTGGTGTGTGGACCTCCTTATTGTAGTCAGCATACTTGGCCTGCACTGCATAGGAGGCCAGGAGGACTGCTGTCTCCGGAGGGCAGTAAATGTCGTCATTTAAGATTCCCTCCTTCACCTGCAGGAAGAACAGCCGCTGTGTGGCATCCTGGATTAACTCCTCCGACACGTCTTCGGGGAAGAATTTTGCACGGAACTTAAACAGCAGCGGGCTTTCCTTCCTCACATCCTGGGCTGTCACCTAAAATAAAACGTGACACGGGTGAGGGGTAAAGATTCTCTTTCTGTAAATAGACTTGAGCTCCACAGAGTAGTTCAATCTTGACAAAGGAGGGCAAATGAGTGTTGTAAACCAAAATACTAAAGAGCTCACCTTCTTATTGAGCTTGAGCCATGTAGAGAAACCCTTTGTATCCTGGTACTGGAGTCCAAAGTACCAAACCTCCCGCAGCCCAATGGTCTTAACGACCTTAAAACATAAAAGCAGAACTATTGTTAAGGTGCCTTCTCACCAGAACATTAGTAAACTCCACTCCTCACAAACATCAAACACAAAAAGGTCAAATACCAAAGCAAAAATGCCAAACATTTTATGGTTCCAGCTTCTCAAATGTGAAAATTTGCTGCTTTCGGGGACGGCTGTGGCTCAGGAGGTGGAGCGGCTTGTCCACTAACCAGAAGGTCAGTGGTTTGATCCCCAGCTCCTCCAGTCCACATGTCAACTTGTACTTGGGCACAATACTGAACCCCAAAATTGCCCCAATGTATCATCAGTGTGTGATTGTGTGTGTATAGAAAAGCGCTGTATGAATGTGTGTGTGAATGGATGAATATGACAGTAGTGTACAGCGCTTTCAGTGGTCAATAAAGTGCTATATTAGTGCAATCCATTTTCCTTGTCTTACATTATAGTAAATTTAATATCTTTGCTTTTTGGACTGTTGGTCAGAGAAAACAAGAGATTTGAGGACATCACCTTGGCTCAGGGAAATCGTGATGGAAAATTTTCACCAATTTCTGATGTTTTAGACCAAACGATTAATAGATTAATTGAGAAAATAGTCGGCAGTTAATCGATAATGAAAATAATTGCAGTTCTAGTTTGTTTCACACACTTAACAGAAAACATTTAACACAAAAACTACGAATACAAATTATTTTTGGAAAAAGAAAAGGACTTTGTTAGAACCAAGAACCTCCAAACATTGCACATGTGATAAAAATAATAATAAAATAAAAATCTAAATGTGACTGTATCTCCGAAAAGGACCAGTTTGTCTCATAAAGTTTCTGTTTCATACACTATAAAAATTAATTTTCAAATCCAAAGCTATCCACTTAGTATGGTAATTACACTGTAATTGAAAATACAGCTAACTTCTGCTTATAGCTTTATTTATTTTTGACAGTAACTTAGGGTTTAGAAATACACAGTATCATACACAAAGACAAACAAAATGTTAAAAAAAAACTTTTAATAATAATAATAATAATGATAACTTCTGCTTCCATATTAAGTTTGATTCAAAAGTTTGTTACTGTCATTGGAAAGCACATAATATTAGTTACAAGTTACAAGTTTCTCATACCTGGTCAAAGAGCTGCTTTCCCGTTGTATTGGGCTGAATGGCGAACTCCAGTTCAGCATCCATTGTGGTGACTCTTACACTAATCTGAGGAAGAGAGCAAATTGGAAGAATGAGACATTTTTAGATGTAGACAGCATTTTGGATACTGGCAGTAAATACATCTCACTTATATCACTATGAATATGTGATGTAAAATCATCCCTCCATTTCTTTATTATTACTCTTTGCATCATCAAGAGATTACTGGCTCTTTTGTCTCAAAGAAATTGATTCACGTTTACTTCTTCAATTATGAATATTGTTTTATGGTTTCAGCAATCAGCCCTTTTTCAAAATTACTTAACTTCATATAGTATACACACAACTCTGGCATAAGAAAGCCATGCAAAGCTGCAGTTAACACTCATTCTTGGGAAACCATTTGATGCTTAAACTGAAAAAAAAACAATCTTTTTTTTTTTTTTTTACTTAAAGTTACTATATGTAGAAATTGAAATGTTCAAACTGGTGACCCCCCCCAGTGGTAGTAAAAAGAATGATTAAAAGACTTAAACCTTTAGAAAAATTAAACGATTACATAATCACAAACAAATTCCACACACTGTGGTTCATCAGCTGATTTTAAATTAAAACACTCTAATATAAAATCAGATGATTAAACCAAGCAGGTAAGGTGAAACCACAACCCTCACTTCACACACTCAACACGCGATGTCTGTTGGAGAACAAGGTAACTCCAAAGTACAATCAAACAATAATCATATGATGAAAAATTATATTTTGATATATGTAGAATACATGAAGGATCATCTCTCTTGGTTCCACACTTTGTACAACAGATGTACCAATCTGGCTGTGTCTCAGTATAGAACTTATCTGCAGGAAGTAACCACATCCTCTGGTGGCTGGGCCTTCTGAGGCACTGCTGCTAAACACTTAGCTCTCATGAGAGTCGTCTACATCCTGCCATGTATCAAGCAACATGTCAGCTTTCTGCTAAGCTATCTGCTGTAGTGGAATTTAACAACAACAGACTTTGAATTAGGTTTGTTTCATCTTCAGGTAACATACTTTGTTACAGCTTGTTATTTAATCAGTGACGCACTTCTTATTTAAGTGACTCGAAATGTTTGTGGAGTGCAAATGTATGTCAAAAGTTGAATACACTTATTTAACCTCAAAATTCCCCTCACTAAGTAGAATAAGTTGCTTCTATACTTAGTAAACTGACAATGTAGGCATTTTTTCATTTTCTCTGTTCTCTTACAGATGATGAGGACAGCAGCACACGTGTCTATTGGGAAATAACTGCGAAGGCTGAGGCCCACGCCTGCCCTGAACAACAATGGAATGTATTATTTCCCAGTTGCGGGGCTGATTAGAGTTGCGTTCTTTCCCATCCATGTCAGCAGGGCCAGCGGTTTGAGCTTGAGTGAAACCTACAATCTGGGCCTACACTGAACTCCAGCACAGATGTCTAGAGTCGTCTAGACATGGAACTCTTTAAACCAACAACTCTGAACTTTGATTAAAATTTTTTCATTAATGCAGATAGGAGTTCAGTTCATGACCACACTTGGGTTTATGCGGTTTCATTTCCTAAGTCAGAATAGCTGATCTTGTATGAAAACGGAACTATGCTCATAAATTTTCTGCCTAGTTTGGGTGTGTCCCTCATGGCTGGAATTCAAAAACACTAAACACGCTATTATTAGCACATGTTCAGAAACACCCCTCTCAGGCCCATGTGTAATGTTTCCATGACTTACTTCTTCACTATTTTTTTAACACACCAAAACTATACTCCTAATCTAAACACTCATTTTGTGGCAGTGAAATAATAATTGATAACTGATATGATAAGCTATTGGCTTGTTGATTGACTTATGAAATGTGAAGCTTTCTTTGAGAATCCTCCGTTTCACAAACTATCTTAAACTTTTAATATTTGCTTTATCCTTACTTATATAGCTGTACCGGCGCAAATAAATTATAAAGGTCTAATTTCCTCTTCTGATAGTATAATAGGCCTTTGATTTATCAAACTAACTCATCACTTCATAGCTCATCACTTAATCAAACATGGTGTGATGTTCTGATGTCCTTCAGTCCAGTATCGCAAAAAGCAGCATTTATCATTTTTACTAAATGAAAACCTAATTACTGATATTAAATTATATAAAATATAAAAATAATATGGTATAAAAGTTGACCTATTATTTTAAATATACTGAGCATTCAAATCTGATTCACATCAAGTTTTAAGATCATTTTTCAAACCGTCTTGGACTTCAATACATTATACACTCCTCTTACATATCTTCCATGCTAGCAGCTGTATGAGGCTGTACTAGGGCAAAGCAGTGCTTTCAGCTAAATGCTAACATCAGCATTCTAACTTGTGACAATGCTAGCATGCTGATGTTCAGCAGGTGTAATATTTTTCATGTTCAGCATCTTAGTTTAGTGTGTGAGCATGCTAACATTTGCTAATTGGCACTGAACACAAAGTACAGCTGACATTTGCTAATTAGCAATGAACACAAAGTACAGCTGAGGCTGATGGGAATGTCATTAGTTTTGTGGGTATTTGGTCGTAAACCAAAGTATTGGAAAAATGGAAATTTTGACCTGATGATGGCACCAGATGAAAATGTCATTTAATCCAGCCAATATTTGTAATGATATTTCAGCCTGGACCAAAGTGGTGGACCTGTGTACTGACCAACAGGCTGACCTACATTGTCTTCCATAGAGGTTTGCTGTTAGCATGGCTAAAATTCCATATAATTCAAAAATCTGTAAATTAAGACTTTTATCAGTTAATTTACAATCTTTCATAGAAGTTTTCATAAGAGGTGTAATTCTGAAAATGCAATCTAACTGTTGAATTTAATTGGCCAATGGAAGAAGGCTAACACAGAAAACATGAGAGCTGTATGATTGACAGAAATATAGAAAGCTGCATTAACCCCGTCGAGAGAGAAAATTTAAAGTACTAACTACCATTTGTAGGAAGTGGGGAAGTTTGTTTTATAATAAAATTAAGATGCATATTCTATGATGGAGAAGTTAACCCAAAAGTGTACCTTAGGAAACACCTCAGGTTACCTTGCCTGGAAGAGGAAGAGAAACTACTGAAACTCACAGAAAAGACGTGATTTAAAGAAGCCTAGAGCGGAAACAGTGGTGGAAGTACTGATTAGCATACTACTTTTCTCCACTGAGACTCACTTTGATCCAACATCACATGTATGTGGTTGAAGTCTAGACTCTAACCTTGTCACTGCCAGCAGCATACAAATAACAATTTAGGTAATGCCAAGCTGAATATGAAGTGTGAAAATGTGGGAAAGTGTGATGGTAATGACCTATCCTGTGTGAAGCACAGCATCACAGCCTTGTTTTGATATCGCTTAAAGCCAATAATTCATGGGAAAACCATGTGAAAACTAATAATTAAGGGAAATCATGTGAAAAGACTTGTGAGCAAGACGACAAGCATGTTTATATCCTCAAAAGCCAATATTCAAATATTACCTTGCACTATAGTACTGACTTTGGAGTAAGCCAGTAGGAAAATATGTATGCAGCCGAAAACAATTCACTTCCTAGGTAAAAAACACAAGTTTGATGTGAATGGAAGGTTAAGTAGACCAAAAGTTGCTCATTTCGCAGGGGCTATATGCAGTATTTTATGTCTGTAGACAGAAGTTCTTGGCTGAATAGAACAAACTGGGTGATAGGAAGAGCACAGGGTTTCTTTCTATGTGGGGTCTTTTAGTACTGTTTCCTGCAACCACTTTTTCTTAAATTTATTAAATGTCACTATTAGCATAATTAAATAGTTTACAGTCATAGAGCTTTGCCTCATCCTCTCCCGTCATCTACATTCTGCTGACTCATATTATCTACAGTTTATTGTGTACATTCACCTCACTTGTCACCAGCTTGTACACCGGTCCTACATTTCCCCATTAGAACTGGTATTTTATCTGTTAGAGGCTACTACTTCTTGCCAAATTGACTATGTTGCTTGAGCTTTCAAGCGCTTGTTTTGAAAGCCTGCCTTTAATCTAATGACATATTGCCTTCCTTTTGAGTTCAAATTCTGTTCCATATTATAATAGCCATATATGAAAAAATATGGAGACCACAGCAGATTACACTGCAGGACAGGAAGGTACTAATGCTTACCTAACTATGCCTGTGCTAATTCCCCAATATATCTTTTGATTGCGAACTTTTTATTACCAAATTTCATGTCTCCAGCAGTGTTCAATCCTGCTACCTGCTCTGTTCGTTTTATGTGTAGTAATTATTTCTACTCCTTCTAGTAAATTCAAGCCCATATTTTAGTAGGCCAGTAGGGTATTCATTTCATCAAACTTATTAACTGGGGCAAGGTTGCCATAATATACAGCAGCAGATCTAGGTGGTCTGTGACGAGTGACTGTGGATCATCAGCAGATCCAGAGCAGGACACAGCGTTTACTATGCAAACACAACACGTCCACGGATACAAACCACTCTTCTGTTTGCAGTATGCAGTATTATGTTGGCTAACGCTCACTGTAGTGCTTTGCTTATATAATTCTTTTATTATGTACACAGTTTGAACTTTGCTGGCTTGAGGGTTTTACTAAACACCATATTATAATGAAGGCCAGTTAATCACAATTTATTAATCTGTCATGTCATTGTAACATGTAATGGTAATGCTTTTTCATCATCTACAACAGTAGGTTATGCCCTATACAAATTATTAGATGATTTAAACTTAATAGTTTAGACCAATGTTTTGATTCCAACTGCAGCTATAGAAATAAATAAGAAATCAGAATTAGCATAAAAGAATAGATTATAACAACAAAAACAACAAAGTACTTACTTTCAGAAGTTTGATTGTCTCGGAATCTCCAAACAGAAAACATTAAACTAACTATGTGTGTAGAAACCCCTGAAGCTTTGATTGGAGTGTGTCCACCACCTCTACCTCTACACACTGTTAATCTGCTCTGCTATGTACTCTGCAGACCTGTTTAATCCCCTGCTGGCATACCTCTGGCTCTTTCCATTTACCATTTCTCCATAGACACACTTGTTAAAAGTTTGGTCCTCCTAAAAAGAAAACTGCATCTGTCATGATGTCTACATAATGGGCCAAAATGGTAAGTTATGCTCAAGTTTTGTGTAATATAATAATAATAATAATAATAATAATAATAATAATAATAATAATAATAATAATAATAATAATACGCTGTTTCTGTAATTGTGGATCAAAAACCGTTAAGTGTTAATATGATTAACATTATTCCATAGTTGTCAATAATGAACAGCTGGATCAAAAACAGTCTGTTGTCTGCTGTACTAACACTGAAAGGGTTCTATGGTTCAAACAGAAAGTGGGAAAATAAGAGAGCAACTATTACTGTTAAGGCCCATTCAAGAATACAGTTCAGTGAACTGGAAAATGCTTATTTTTGTTACAACATGGGGTCAGATTTAAGCAATAAAACGGGACAGAATATTATTTTGGTGTTTGTTAACTGCTTGGGAATAATTGCCTATTTAGAATGTAATTTCATGTAAATTGCTTCCTTAATAAAACATAGTAATTCGCATCTACAGATCACGGCAACATCTAAATAATCTAAGTACAAAACTACTATAGCTCCATTAAGATGTAAAATAGCACTTTAAAGGCTGATAAACGCAGACCTACAGGACCTCCTGAACTTGTTGCACTGCTGTAATGCGATTAAAAGTGGAGCATGGCATATGATGACCACGCTGGGGAAAGCAGGGAGGAGAACAGCTAGACGACGATGTGAAAGTCCATATAAGGCTGCAGGCGAGGAAATTACCAGAAAGGAACTGATGTAAGTGCAGAAACCTTGAGTCACAACATGACTTCCTTGGGAAACTGAAACACTGCCAAGAGGAGTCCAGCAAAGGCAAAGTTTTTCAATAATTACTGCTTTTGTGAAACATCAAGGTTTTTATATTTAACTTAAACACTGCATAAATAAACTATGTCTGAAAAACCAGGGCACAAAGATGGTTAATGGAAAAGCAATTTTATAGGCCATGAATCTTTACGCCCTAATCCGGCTTGTTGTGTATGTGACTACAAATTGGGAACACAACTTTCGCTGGGTGTGGAGTTAGTTTTGGAGTATTTGCTGAATCAGTGTGTCTAGCTTCCTTCTTTCATTGCCTTGTCTATTGCATATTCACATGGCGCAGCAAGCTTTAGTAAAGGAAACAGACCAGTGAGTGTTGCAATAACAGGTCTGGGTTTTAACCATTTCATTGTTGATATCACCATCTGACAGGTGCAATGATCTCGGGAAGAGAAAACTTTGCAACCCAAGAGGTTAGAGTCTAATGTATTTTGTCTCCTCTTACCGCTCTTTAATTTATATATTTATCATTGGTAGAACATCACAGGTTGCTAATAAACTAATATAAGCCTTATTGTTTAACATATCCCATAACCCTTTCCTGTCATCATTCATTGCCCCTGTTTATTTTGATAAAATCCTGCTGCTTCCTCTTGACTATTCTATTCTGTCCACTACTAGTTTCCTCTTTTCTAACTCTTTAACATGTACAGGCTAAAGTCTTTACAACAGAGCTACACTTACCCTGCAGTATACCTGTTCTTGTGAACTGATGTTGACTGCCTTTTTGAGGTCTTTGAGGTCCCTAGCTGTTGGTGCAGTAGCTGCTACACATACAATACTATACAGTACTGTAAGCTGATACTCTGGTGTTGTGGACGGTAACAGCATCCCAGCTGCACTCTTCAGAGATTTGGCACAAAGACTGACACTAACAGAAGGACTAAAAATACATATCAAGATCATAGTAAACACTTGTGCAGTGAAACAATATAAATAAAGTTGAAGTGTATCAGCTTCAGTGCAATACAGAACATCTGACAGCCCCCTTTAACTGTAGCTATTGAGCTCAGTTACTACAAACAGGATTCCAACCTTCTGTGATTCTGATCAATAATGCATCACTGCTCATATGTATTTTGAATATAAGTTTTTTTTAAATGTCTTGTGCTAAAAATTGCACTTAAACTTTAAAGCAACATTTTATGAATAAATATGCCAATTTATTGTTAATAACTACCTAATAATCCATAGTTATAAATAGCCCTACTCGCACCCTTTTTACTACTTAGCCCATCCCTTTGATAAAAAGTCACTGGAAACTTTATTTTAAAATGCTGATATGACTAGAGGAATTCCTTTTGGGTAGACGAGGGTAGTAAAGGCTTTAAATGCCAGGATGCTCTGACATTTTTTCAGGTTGACAGCCAGAAAAAATATTGAGGAAGTACTGGCAGAAACAATACTGCAGGAAGAGAGCAGGTACAACCCTTAGTGCCATTTCTTTTTCTGTTTGTAATTTGGCAGTGCAGGAGTTCACAAGTCAGTTGACATATGTAAAGTCAATAGCGATACATATACATGCATTTTAAGAATTTACTATTACGCTCAGATTTTTAATTAGTAAAAACTCTAAGCTTGTTACTGGCTGCCCAAAAATAATGTAGTTTTCATAATGTGTGGCACATTATGAACCTAAAGCCATAACTTGGAAGAAATCAGACAAGGTAATGTAATGTAGCTCCTTTAAAAACAATAGTCTTCTGATTTAATGAATTACAGTTTCTCTATTTCTATATTGTGTAACATGTAGATGGTTTTGTGCATAGATCACCTTCATCTCATGGGTCATAAGTGACTCTTTTTGTAACATAATGTTCCTTGTATTGTCAAGGCGTCCATGTGGGTATCACAGCTCAGAACAAACTGTAGATAAGAGGGATGACCACATGCAGATTCCACAGTTTCTCTATTATCTTCTTGTTTCAAAAAGCATTATACTGAGTCAAAGTCCAGCTCACGCCTTGATCGGGGGAAACAGAAGAGATGGGCTAGAAACCACTTTCACTTCTGTTTGCCACTGATGAAGGCATGAACTTAAATGAATCCTGATTTTGTTTTAACAATGAAAGAGTAAAGTCTGTGTGCGGTGCCCCCTTCTCTTCTTTGTTCAGAGCCCAACCAGCACCAGCAGAAATCTACTGAGCTCAGGGCGCGTCTTCATTTCATAACAAAGCTCAGACCTAAAATCTTGCACCCTTTTCTTATCAATATGACATAATAGCTCCAAGTACCTCCTGGCCTGACACCTCCCTGTTTTAAATTTGCCTCCATTTGCTCCAGATTTGAGCTGCACAGCTGGCCTGAGTGACAGTTCAAATCCCTCCTTGTTAGACCACAGTGAAAAGGAGGCCTTGGGAGGACTAGCAGGCTCGCTGCTACAGGCCACAAAGCGAATTCAGCTGAAAACCCCTTATAAAAATGTGACTCCGGGGTCTCCTGTTGTGGACAGAAGCTCGCGGTAACGTTTTACTATAATGTGCCAGGCCTGAAAGCCTGAATGAATGGTCTGATTAAAGGCGCTAGTTTTAATGAACACACGGGAGGGAGCGCGCACACGCGCACACAACTAACGGAAAGTACCCCAGTAGCCCTCGGAGAGTTTGAGGGGATGTAACAGATTTGAAAAAGAAAACTGTGATATGTGCCAGGGATGCAATGTAGGTTACTTTAAGGTTAGTATTGAGTACCGGTTTCAAACATTCAGTCCCAATTAAAACTGTACAGAAATAATAGAGAGAGGGAGAGACAGGTAGACAGTTTATTCATGATAACGTTAATACAGTTTTCACTCTTACCGTTTTCGGCATCTTTCCTTTCTTTAACGTCCGGTTTAGGTTTTATTTAAAAAAAAAAAAAAAATTAAATCAGACGACCAGTTAGCGAAACCAAGAGAAAACTTTTTCCCATCAGAACAACGGCGCCAAACCAACGCCTTCCCGTCTCGAGGAAACAAAAGCTACTTTTAGCCTAAGTACGAAGAGCTATTTTCAACCGTACGAAGGTGAAAATATTTTTTTCTTTGTTTCGTCTTAAAGTGAAATGGACTGGAGCTGGATTTCCTGCTAACGGTACCCCTGACTGCAAAACCACACCCAGGCCGATGACAGGACAGCAGCCAGCCAGACTGAAAATGAGGGTTCAGGCCAGCAGACTCCGCCTGCAGCAGCCGCATCATCATGGCTGCGGCTCACAGCTCCGCAGCTACTAGCAAAGAAGTTCGCCAGTACCCTGTCTCTCAGCAGACACGGTACACACAAATCTCTGGGTAATTCTTGCTAAAGATTGGTAGGATACTTTTAAAAATTTTACTGGCCTAGTAATTATCCTACAGTATAACACATCAATACGGTTAAAGCACTCCTATCAAGAGGTGCAATTACTTCTATGGCCCACATTTTAAACACTAAAACAGCAGAGGTCCAGGCTTTTTACAGGATTTGTGCAGTTTGCTAGCAAACTGCATGATAGATAATAATCATCAAACTCTTCAATCTACTTCATAGATTGGATTAATAGTAGTAGTAGTAGTAGTATTTAATCTCTTGGCATTTAATTAATCTTGACAACATATAACCAATCAAAATATTTCCTCTCATTTAAAATGATGGTGTCTTATTTCTCAGGCTGCCATATTTGCGCACACTCCTGACAATGAGTACATCCTCCAGTACATAATGTACTGCATGTATCATGAAAAATCTTAGTTGTCACTGTATGTTTGCACATTGCCATCCATTCCGGTTGGCTACCTTAGCTTTTCAATGAATCCGTTTCAGTGTGTCTGATCTGTGTACTCTTTCTGTTTTGCACATAAAGAAAGTGAATTCAGTGGGTAGTGCAGTCCTGGTGGCCCTAAGGTTATGTAGAGACTGTGCAATTGTACTGCCCGGTTATTACACCTGTACCCAGATAAAGAGGGGTTGAATCAAATATGACATGTACTCCAGTGTGTTAACCAGCGACTTTCAAGTAATTACTTGAGGTAGACAAAATGATGCATCAGAAAGGACTTTGACTCTGAGGTAACCTAATCACAGTTTCCCTTCTGTAAAGTTGGGTTACATTAGGGTTATTGACAGCTATAACAGAAGTCTGTACTTTCACACAAGGGTGTAGGTTTGTCTCAGAAGTGGAGGCAGTGGGGGTGGCGCAGTGAAGTCAGTTCTTCAAAAAAATAAAAATGCGAGTAATATAAATGTTATTTTCCTAATTTCTGTTATTTTTCATAACATAGGAAATAGTAATTTATGATTAAATTAGCATGCTTTCCATAATATGTTAGTATACCTGTAATTTCCTGAATAGGGACCAGATCATTTAAATTTTGTTATTTCCTTACATAAAAATATTTGAAAAAGAAAAAAACTACCATTTCCAAATCAATAATGAACCAGTTCTTGTGGATGTTTAGGAGACTTATCTACATAAGAACAGCTAAATGATTTTTTTTTTTTAAATAGAAAATGCAGAGGTGTTGAGGAGTTTTTTTTTCTGCCCTGAGTCTGTGGTCTTCCTCACATAGCTGCATACAACCCCAACAACATCCACCCTGACAGAAGGGCCTGGGCCAAAAAAAAAAAAAAGTGCAAAACAGTCTACCTATTGTAAACCTTAAATGCTGTGAACGCACAGTAAAAACTGAAGGTGACTTAGAAGAGCATTTTAACATTTTCACATTTAACTTAGAGCTTTTCTGATCTGAACAGTAAGAGGACATGGTTTAGTGGTCTTTAAGTGAATTATTCAAACTGAATCATTAAAATGGAGGAGGCATGACCCCCTTATCCCCAGTTGAAATTTGGCCCATACTTTCAGATGTGAATTTTCTACACAGAAAGAGACAGTTAACAGAGTGGTTAAATCATCTCTGCAAAAACTGGAGACAAAAAGTGGACTGTCAAGGGGAAAAACACATGTGAAGCACAGACAAACCAGAGCGGCAGTTACGTAGAAACTAACCAACAAGTTATGACACACATTTACTGTTGGAACGTAGTATTCCTGACTAGTACTCAGTTCTTATAACCAAAGCTGAAGCAGAAATAGAAACAGCCATTTTCATGAAATGTTGACTTATTTTGATGAATTCCCCAAATACCATAAATGCAGGCTCTCTACAATACCAAAAAGTAAGAGACAACACAATGTAATATGGTGGAGATAATTAGTGTTACCAGACACATTACCAATGGTGTTGTAAGAATTGTAGTGGTGGAAAAAAAAATCCAGGCACTGCACCAGAAAATTCCAGCTGGGCCATTACTGGGGGGGCTGTGGAGTATGGTGTGATGCCTAAGTTGTTTTCATGGTTTTCCAACTGCTCTGTGACTACTCATACCCTGTAGACGGATGCATATCATCCTGTAAACTCCACTTCCATCAGGACAGAAATGCTTCTTTAAAGGTCAAACCCGACCCCTCAGAATACCTTTGTTTACTAAAATTTACCTTGCCATGTCAGAGGTTCAGCTGGCCTAAACTTTGTCACATAACATTTCCCTCACCATAACAGAGTCCAGACTGCTTCATCATGAGAGACAAGGCTTCAAGCCTTTTGACTTTTTTTGGTGTGCACCAGATGGAGCACGATCACATGGACCCTATTTTTTCCCACTGCTCACTAAACCAAAATATGTCTTCTTCATACCACTTCACTCATAAAAGTGCATTTTTTCGTGTGTGTGCAGTTAATGCTTGATGCTCTATAACTCAGTCGCAACATCTGTCTCCGGCTGTTCTGGATGAAAATTTGTGCTCGCTAACTCTGAGTACAAGTGTATTCGTTTTATTTATATATTTAAATGACGATTTCCAACCAAAATATATGCAAAAACGAGCAAGCGGAAATGATGACAGCTTTCAAGTTTCATGCTCTAAAACTGAATGCCTTAGAATAAACAAAAACAACGCAAAAAATAAAACCAATAACTACATGAAGGAGTCCCTGGAGACCGGCTGGTGCTTTGATACTCCCAGAGAGAGCACAGCACCGAGATGTCACTGCGTTTGTATGTTGACTCATCCCTACACTCCCAGGGCAGGATGACCTCCCACAGTCTCAGCTCACTAAATGAGCTTCTCGTGGCAGCTGAAGCACCTTATCAAGATGTAGTTATCCACATATCACAATTACATGATGTCTCTGTTGTGTTTAAAAGATCATTTTATATTTAATATTTTAATAGCTAATATTATTTGCTGAAGTACACTGATGTAAGAGTGAACCTTATTATCCAAACTTACAGGCTCACTGAGTAAGAGGTCATCTGGAATTCAGTGTTATCTCAGGTCACTCTACTTTGATAGATGATATTAACACTGAGGAATCTGGGTTTTAGGACTCTGAATACAGAGTTTTGTTTCTTTTTGAAGACTCTTTAAACTCTGAAGACTTTAATGTCTTAACATTTCATTTTATTATTATTTAAATGAGGAGTATTTTAATTTGTTAGCCATAGTTAAACAGGCTGTTTTAGTGTCCGTTCAATTCATGTAAAGTCTGTTGACATTTGTTTCTCATGATCAGTAGTTTTTTGTTTTTCTTTGCAAAGAGAACCAAATGTCTGGTCTTAATAAAACTGCTATTACACTATTTAACCAGCAGATAGAGTGCATACGCTGTTTAACTTGTTGCACAGTACAGCTGCTGTCAATACAAAGGGGCTGAAGATATTAGATATGCAAGAAACAATTTGTGAAGAACTATCGAAGTTTTATAGATTTCAAGATGGATTCAAATGTTTTACATGATTATTTCAAAGATATAGTATGAAAATGTTTGGTCTATAAATCCACAAATAAAACATTGCCAAGGAGAAAAAGAGCAACATATTACATTCTTTACATTGCTCCTAATTTATTTACCTTCAAATGGAGACTTTTCAACGAACAAGCATTTCAGCCATCTATTAAATCATCATGGAGAAGGCAGGATGTAATTATTTCAGTATGACTGAAATCTAAACTGGATTCATCTAACTTTTTTTGATTTAGGGTAACTTATTCTTATAAGACACACCTGTATGATTATTTAACAGGTTTGAGTCCCAGGAATTGTTACACTCTACCAGAGAATGACAGCTATAGATACATATTGTATAACATTTTCTTACCTTTCTTGACTTCAGATGAAACAATTGCCAAAGTTTAATACGCCACATTGTTTACATAAATGACTGAGGTTGCCACACAAAACTTTCAACACAGCTGTGTTTCTGTAATCGTGTCCGGTCTCTTTCTTCTCATCAAAAAAGACAAAACACAGTATGAACAGAATTATGCTTTATTTATGGAGAGAAACACATTGTCATTAAGACTTACATTTTGTTTGAGCCCAAAGACCCAAATAGTCTATTTTTGTTTATTTTGGTCTATAAAAGCAATGCTTTCCAGCCAGTGTAGATTACAATACTGCAGATCATCACAACACAAAAAAACTTGCTTTAGATTTCCCTTATTACATTTCAGACACAATGGTCTACACAAACAGGAGAATTACACTACTTCAGAAAGGTGACCACTGCATTTCTCAATTTTAGAAAACAACCAAGTATGTGATTTAAAATGTTTCTGTGGTTTAACCTGAGTATTACACTGTATGTATGTGCAGTCAGTGTTAAAATGCGTGTGCCTCTTGTCATAGCATTTTGTACACCAACGAGTCCATTTTTAAACTATATGGTAGCACAAAATGCAAGATGTCAAATGGCTCACAATTATCTGACCATAACTAGTTGTGTATGTGTGTTTGAACCAATTATCATAACAGGTACATAATGTGTAAACATCAAAAATCACTTTGGTCTTGATCTTAGCCATTAACAATCAATTCTGATCTTAACTTATTATTATTTTGACAATATCAGCCTTAACATCTTGAAAATATAGCTAGTCTAATGCAAACTGGCCTCAGATGCAAAAAAATTATTAAATTACAATTGGTGAATAATTCAATAGTGAAGGAATTCACAATTCAACACACCTCTGCTTTGTCAACATACAGGGTTAGTCATTAAATCAACTGCCAAACACTTCAATAAATACCAGTTTTAAAAGGATCTGTATCTTGAAAGAGCATCATCAAACACAAATCTGAGTTAAATTGACACTGAATTTATTATTCAGCATCAGGGTGCTACTGAAACTGTCATCTGCTTCTTGTCGATCACGTGGAGGGCATGTGGTGACGTCATGTGGCACCCAAAGATCAGCCAGTGACAGATTGCAATTTCTATATTATTCTTTTAACTGTATTTTAACTGTCAGACTAGACACAGATTTGCGTTTGGTGTAAAGTCACTCTTAGTTTACAGTGCATGGAAAAGAAATCCTTTGTCCTCTGAAATATAGAATTCATTACATGACAACCCTTGTGTTGAAACATAAGAAATTACATTTGACAAAGCCACCCAAGATTAACTTTGGCAAGTTTTATTAGGCAAAATATTATCAAAAATATTGAAATTCCGATTATAGTAGCATAAAGCAGACATGGCAGCTCAGGGGAAATAGATGCACTTAACCAAAGGTTCACAGGTTACAACACAGATATTATATAAGTATTTGAACAACTGAAGTAACTTACATTACAGATTGCTTTCTATATATATACACACACACGTGTGACTATGTACAGAGAGGACATGATGCTTACTGCTGTACACAGGGTATCTGTGCACTTTTAGGTAGCACGTAAATGTCCCTGCAAATTAACTACTGTACCCAGTAATAATTAGTACATACCAGTGGGCTACTCCCAGTGACACACAGTGTCACACACATTATGGCATTGATTGTTTTCCCCTTTATTTAAATAAAACTATTTTCATATTACACATTTCATATTTTGTTACATTCAAGGTATAGATACAATTTGTATCAACAAGCAAAAGTCAATTCTAGACATTTGTGGCTTAGTTGTTTGCGGCACTTACAAGGGAGGGTGGGGACTATGAACCACCATTCTTGCCTTTAGTGTAACCTTTTGGCAAAGCAGTAAAACACTAGATTGGTACATTTCGAGTCTTTTGCTGTGATAGTGAGGGTTTTACTTTTAGCTTGGAAGGAGTCTGTGGCCCAGGTAAACAGAGTGTATTCCTGGAGGTAGTCTTAGGAACAGGGACAAAATTGAAATATCTGAAATGAGCATTGTTCCTGTATTTCCCTTCTCCTTTGATTTGAATTGACATTATTTCTACTGTAAATCACAGCTCAGGAATTGTATGTATAACTAGATTCAATATCTGGCACAGATATCTGTGATCATCACTTGATATCCCCACCGATTTACCAGATGATCGCAAAATTAAAATTTCTAGGATTATTCCCACTATGACCTAAAAAAATTTAAAATAAACCCTGATCATTTGCATTTGACCATAGATTTGTGTTGTCATCTATATTAAAGTTTGTAATTCCTTAACACACCTAGATAAATGCACTCGAGTTCAATAGGCCAATTGGCTTTTCCAGTGTTCAGGTTACAGAAGGATCTCACTATCACTAGAGAACCATATTATTAAATTTGATCTCGCAGTCAGCAACAAAGCTGATGGTTTTAGTTTTATCAGTGACTGCATAATTTATTCTTTTTGCGCTGAGAACTTTTTGTTTTATTTGAATCTGTGAATATTCAACTATTTCAAGGACAAAGGATGGCACGCAAACTTTTAGCCAAATGCCAGAAACAACCTTGACAGCAGCCTTGCAATCTGATTGTTTCACATGAAGAAACATTTAGGCAGTTTGTTTCACCTTCTCATGAACAGACAGCTGGCCTCAAGTGGCCTTGTCTTTTTTCATGAAAAAACAAAGTCAGAAAAGCCCAAAATTCATTTGGGCAAAACACATTCAAATGTTTTTTTTCTTTATGTCTGTTCATATATCACGGTTGTACCTAAACATTATAAAGAAATATATATTTTTGAAGCACCACCATTGAGACAAAGTCAGGCTCACATAATTAGCCCTGTTAAAGAGTAATACCACTCAGTTTAAAAATTCTCATGCAGTTTTTTTATAGTCTGTGATGCCATCAAAACATAGTCTGATGCTGCTCCATTAAGTACAAATGGGAGTCAAACTCTCTGGACTTTGTGTTTGAGCTCAACATCACTTCCCTGTGTTTTTAATTATTTATTGAAATAATAAAACACCAAAGCAATAAACTGTCCCCTTATCATGTTTGCTATTTGACTCAAAATTAGAACTTTAACACAAATCTGACATTAAACATTGGGGGCCAAACTCATGTAATACTATACTGTTAATTGGTAATGCTCAGTCATGCAATCCAAAAGTAAGCCTAGGGGTAACATACCTGAATCCTGAAATTAAGTGGCATTTCCCTTTAAATGCACTCAAAGCACAATTTTGCTATTAGGGTTGTCTTTACAAGTTACAGCTTCTCTGCAGTTGTAGGCTGAATGTTTCATGCACAACTCTGTCCAGATGTCGGAGGAAAGAAGATGCAATGGATCATTAAAAAAAAAAAAATCAAGATAATTAAACATCTTGGGAGAATGAATGCATCTAGAGAAACTGATGTTAACGTGCCCCATTAGTTAAGATTTATTGTGAATAAGTGATAGGTTTGACCTGATGAACTAGGGGCCATACCAAACTTCATGATTAGCATCCAGAATTAGCATCCTTAGGCTCCCATTCATGGTTAAAATTTAAAGGTCCAGTCAAGATCACTGGCTCAACAAATGCCAGGCAATCAGCATGCTATAATGTGAGCAAATCAAATTATCTTTAAGCAGTTTTTTTAACACCCATTTTCATCTTTGGCTGCATGGGAACTTTGCACCCTTATGGTACCAACATTACTTCATCTGGCTAAAGCTGCATCACATAAAGCCACCCTATTAGCCCAGTTTTCTAGATCTCAAGGTGCATAACGAGGATAAACACAAAGAAGTACAAAGTTTTGCGATGCCATCTCCACATTTTACCTGTACATAATAAACTTTAACTTTAAAGTACTACATGTTACATGTAGGATTTTCACAAAATATATCACTACTAGATCAGAGTAGACTCTTGCCAGTAACCACTGGTTTTTGGCAGGAAAAGACTGAAAATTAGAAAACTAAAAGCATCCTGAGCAATGTGCTGCAAGGCACAGCCAAACCTTTCCATGATCCTGGGAGACTGGTTGCATGTATGCGTACTTTATATCTGTATTTGAGCAATTCAGACCCCACCCCACCCGAAAAAATAAAAACATACATTAAATGTCATCTCCAACATGCTTTCTAGCATTCACTGCATTTTTTTATACAATTATTGAAACCTCATATTCTAAAAGATATCAAAAAATAAGTCAAATATTTAACTCACCCCCAGGCCTAACTGTTACAGTTTTTTATCATTTTATCTGAGCATCATGTGACTTGTGCAAACATTTAAACTGTTTCCATCTCTAATACAAATTTTCTACAACTTGTCCCTATCTTAGTCAAATCACAGCCTGGTGAAATGAATTCTCAAAGTTTCAATACGTTTATATGCACATAAGAAACCAGGTAACGGTGAGAAATCAGGTTAAGGCATGAAATTGGACGACTTGTTAAGATGCACTGCAATTGTATTTCTTTAAAATCCCAGTTTACACACAGTTTTATCCAAAAGCAGATATGTATCTTCCCTCCCCCACACTTTGAACCAAGTTTGCAATATTTTATGTGTATCTAGTGTGTTAAAAGACCAGTGTGTAGGATTTAGTGGCATCTAACCTTGAGGTTGGAGATTGCAACCAACTGAATTCCCCTCCCCTCAACCCTCCTTTTCCAAGTGTGTAGGAAAACTTACAGTGGCCTTCAGGTAACGTAAACATGCGAAGGCCCTTTCTAGAACAAGTATTATTAGGTATGTTTGTCCGTTCTGGGCTACTGTAGAAACATGACAGTTTAACATGGTGGGCTCCCTGGAAGAGGACCAGCTCCCCACGTAGATATTAATAGCTCATTCTAAGCTAATGAAAAGATTCTTAGTTTCAGGTGATTATACACTAATGTAAACATGATTATCAATATTATATTCCATTTCTGCCAACAGATCCCCCTAAATCCTATACACTAGTCCGTTAAATAAGAATTTTAGTAATAGGACACTGCCACACTGATATTTGGACTAATGGTAAAGTAAGAGGATAGCATGTTTTAGTGTTTGCTTGTTGAAGATTGTTCAGTATAAACTGGACTTTGGATTTAATTACTCTAGATGCAATGATGCATGGACACAAGTAACAATATTTCCTTTCATCACTGCCAGAGTAATGATGTCTTCCCTGTCCTGGGTCTCTGTCATGCACAAGTTTAAAAAACAACAACAACAAACAACCCCTTAGAAAGTGTACAAATGGCCAAATACCAACAGAGATCTATAACCAAGTTTCTCTTAATGTTCTAAACTGATAAAGGAAACTAGGTTTCTCATTTCTCATTTATGTGTCAGTAATCAGGTCAGTGACAAAAGCTTGACTACTCAAGACTACTTAGGTGCATGTAAAAGTAGTCTTGAACCCAAATTAACCTATTTCTGAAAAAAAGCTGCTCCACTGAAGGAGTCAATTAGAGCTACTGTTTGAAACAAAATACTGTTTATATTTTCACATTGAAAAGAATCAGCACAGCAAATTCAACAAGTATATGAATAGGAAAATCCTGGATGTAGCATCCACTAAAATCAGAAAGGTAACTATACAGTACACCATAAGAAATGATCCAAACACAGATTTTAGTTTTTACTATAGTCCAATCAATCCTGTGAACCAAAATGTTAAGATATGTAGACTACTGACACTATATAAATTTTATCTTTTTTTGGCATTATTTAGCAGCTTATAAATGACTTTGAAATAATGGCTTTTGTGTGATTATATGTACATAAATATGTGCACATGTATACAAGTCAAATCTCTTTTTTGGCTTGCTTTGTGCACTGTCAAAATCTACCAAAATAGTAGCTTTGTTAAGTGAGGCTGAGAAAATATATCTCTAGATACTGAGATAGTGCTTTACATTTGAAAGTATAGGAGGCTTCATTGACTAACACTTTCATTGAAACCAATCAGACAATGACTAAAGCGTGAGGTCATTCAGATATAAGGCCATTAAATGTCATAGTTCATGCTTTGAGGTATTTACCTACCTCCCTCTTACTTATCTTCAAAATAAATGCACAAAAAAAGACACAAGAATTATTTACAGCAGAGGCAGACCTAAGCTAGGTTATTTATAGTTCCACTGCACTAGAAACACTTCAGATTTCTTTCATAACACATTCACAGGACCTGAACAAGATCTTCAAAAAAGGACGGGGTGTACAAATGTTGACATGGTTTCACGTCAGATTTAATAAGGAAAATGTGGGAGATGTTGCTGAGTTATTACTTCCTATCTTGACTGTGCTGCCAACTAGCTAACCTTTTTACTGATCCACTTAGTTCACATTGACTCACAAAAGGACAAAGTTCAGTATCACACTAGCTAGCTACATTAGCATATTTGTCATCACAAATTATTCATGTGATTATTTATTTCATAATTATTTGTTTATTCAATACTGAACACTTCAGGGCTCCATTTTTATATATTATGTAATCAATTAAAAATCAATTGATCTGAGGGACATTTAACAGTCCTGCCAAATGTTAGCAGACTATTCTATGTATTTTCTAGAATTAACAATGATGAACAAAGGTTAAGTTTATCATGGATACGGTTAATCGCTTCTACGCAGCTCCTGTTCAGGTTGTATGAATGTGTTATGAACCAGATTTCTAATAAGGTATTACCAAATACCAACTTCACCACACTTCATATAAAAATTCAGGTTTCATATGTGAAACATCTTGCAATTCAACTTAAACTTTTTAGACAAACTTCCTCTATGCTGATTATGTCTGTCATCTTAGTGATGTAAAATGTGATCACCAGATTTCCCATCAGAGACATTAAAAAAATTATTAACTCCTGAGGGCAGATGTTGCACGTGCAGCAACATTGAACAAGTGCCTATCTTTGCAATCAAAAGCCTTATTTTCCCTATCGCATCACTTTTGAATGTTTCATATGGTTAACTGCTCAGTGGCATGACCTCAGTTTTGTAACAATAACAGCGGCAAGTTGTTGTGGATCTGTCAAATGAGGGTTCTTCTCCATTACCGAGTGAACTATGTAAGCAGGAAAAATGTTACAAAGGTTCCGATATGTTTGATACTGGTGGTCTGGGATGACATACCGCTCTTGATGTTCAGCTGCAGACGGGGTCTCCCATGGTGAGTTCCAGATTTGTTCCATTTTGTCTGGCATGCTGCGGACCATCACCCGTTCGCAACATGGCATCAGGCTGTTACTCAGTGGATATGAATGATATCCATAGGACTCATTACCGCAAGGCAGAGGGTCCCAGCTTGCATGCTGCTCACGGCACAGTGGAGGTCGCCTCTGTCTCATTGGGTTACTATCATATAGCCTTGAATCTGATATACTGTCCATACGAGTCATACCAAGAGACCGTGTGGGCTGTGAGGACAAAGGTGGTAGGACATTCTGAGTTAGGGGATAGTCTCCAGGGCAGCTGGACCTGGCTCCCACTGCAGCATGCTGGATATGTGGTGCTAGATGAGATCCAGACTGCTTACGGAGGCCCTGCTTGGGTTCCTCTGGTCCGTAACTCTGTACCCTTGTCAGTGCTTCATGGCGAAACCCATGGGAGAAAGTTTGCATTCGACCCTGTGCGGGAGACGGCTGCTGCCCCTTCATACTCTCCTCTAAGCTACTGTCCACAGAGCCTGGGTACAGGTCTCCGTAAGAGGAGAACGAGTCACTGTTTGAATGGCTGAGGCAGGATTCGGGGCAGTGGCTGGGATTTCTCTGATACACACCATGCTCGTGCTCCATGCTACAGAAACTATCAACATTATGCATGCTGCTCATGCTCATGTTTGAAAAATCACTGTGCAGTGAATAATATCCATGGTCACTAACTGAGTCATACTTTGGGAACTGTTCACTGTATGTAACAGAGGCGCCATGACTATTAGTAACTAAAATAGGAGGGTACTGTACACTAGACATATGCTCTAGAGAACTGTGTGCAAACTGCAAAGAACCTGGCACTGGGCTGCTGGCTGATCGTGTGTTCAAGGCCCCAGCTGCATGGCTCTTGGCAGGCTGCATCGTGGGCACACTGAGAGCAGACACGAGGGAAGGCACTGAATTTGTCTCAGACTTCCTAACAACGGACAGTGCCTCTGGAGGTTCACAGGCCACTGAACGAATACTGGGATCAGATTGACGTTTAGGTGCCACACGTTTGGCCTCAGAGTTGCTGTCCCCCTTTGCAGATGCTGGACCAGTACCGCATTTAGCTAAAGCCCCCTCACTCATTGTCTTCACTGCAGACAATTTGGCAAAGGCTCGTAGCTCATCAGCCACTGACCGCTGTGGCTGGTTGACACGCTCTGGATGATAGTACTTGCACTTATGTCCATATGTGCACTTTTTCCCTTGTTTAAAGAAAGAGTAAATCAAGTCAAGAAAATTAAACACTTAAATGATACTAACAAAAATTCAACATTATTCAGACATTGCTTTTAGAAGACATTTGGGGAACTTACCATAGGGGCAGGGTTGTTTTTTGTGCTCTGGAACAACAGGACGCTTGCGGAGGAAATTTTCTAGGCTTGGACCATGTCTTCCCAGTGGATCATCAGGTGGCATAAACCTATTGAAAATATGTCATTATTAAATGTCAACTTTATTATTCCAGCTTGAAGAGTCCCTGCAACAAAATGGAACTAATAACTGGTCTCCCTGATTTTCTAATTAGCAAAGGTCATAATACAATGACTAAATAGATTATGTCACAGATAAATAGTCTTAAAAGCTTTTGAATAAATAACCATTTACACTACTAACCAATTTAGATATAAAAATAGTTTGTACAATGGTATTGTAGTAAATGAGATATCTTATCTTCTAACAAGGACTATATCCTCAGAATCTATGGCTATACTATATAATTGGGGGTAAGAATGCATTGTGGTTTCTTACTTGTCGTTGACAAATGAGTACATTAGGAGACGCTCTTCTATGAATTTCTTCCACTCTGGCTTCTCATTTTGCAAGTCCCTGTAGTTGTCATTTGACACAATAATTCCATCAGAATCATAAGCCAGCTTCACTATGAAGCGATCATCATAGCACACCACCCTCCTGCCTTGAACTCTCCGAGATGGCGTGAAAACCAGGATCTTCTCCTTTTCCAGCTTGCGTAATATTTCTTGATCTGAAAGAGACGTTTAAAGTACATTTTAAAATTGATCAACAGTCCATTAACAGCTTATCATAATTCCATCAAAAAAACACGAAAACCTACCGTATTTTGAATGACAATGATATGCATTAGGGTATATTATGGTATTTTATCAGTTAATACATGGTGGATAGTTTCCCAACACCCACTTCTTGCTAACTATTACCACATCACAAGTTCCTGCTTCAGTAAAATACAAAAATGTCATGATATTACTCTTCTAACCGGTAGGCTGGCTACCTACGGACCTGTCCTACAGTAGATATTTATACAAATACTGCTAATACAAACTACAACTTATCAACGACTACTGTACTTTACAACCTGTAATGAGGGCATCAGGCCGGGACTGTTCCTTCCTCCACGCTGGGACAAATACAGTGATGTCTTTGTGCCCTTTCTCACGAAACCACTCAACAGCAAGTTGGATACCACGGCAAGAGAATACCTCTTTGTTTCCATGGCTAGAAAACAAAACAATGTGGTATAAGGTCTACTTAAACTTCATGAAATGAGTTTCATTAGTGGAAAATGTTTCAGAACATAAATGCACTTTGTATGAAGCGCAGACCAATTAAACAGGAGTGTATGTTTAGTAGCATCTTACCTCATTGCCACATTTGAGCCATCAATGACGATAGGCCTGAGGTTATCAAAGGTATCCACAGATTCATCTTCCACTGACACTTCTGGACTAACCGTCTCTTTAACACAGGGGGACCGTGATATTAATGTCGCTGTACTGCTGCAAGGTTGATTTTCAGGCTCTACTTTGTTTCCAAGCCTCACTAACTCAGCAAGAATATCGTTAATTAAAGCTGCAGCCCCCAACTTGTTGAGCACAGTCTCCACCTGCTCTCCTGAATAACCCAACTTCAAAGCAAATTCCATTTTAGTCTGGTACTCCCTGTCACTGGCTGGCTTGATCCCTGGTCCTGTGCTGGTCTCATCCTCACGAAAATCTTGCACAGTGCTACTCTGGGAAAAACTGGGCCGATCAAGGCATGGAGAGCGACAGAGCTGTCGATGTGGTTTTGTGACAGCCAAAGGTTCCTGCTTCTTACAGCTGCTGTTGTTCACCTGAACCCTCTGGCGTTGCAGCTCTCCCGACTCGCTTTCTGAGCTGCTACCATCCTCAGACTCATCAGTGGCATGCTGGGCCTCGCTTGAGTCAATGTTCTCTTCCCTGCATGGGCGTTTTTCCATTTTGAGCTTCTCCACCATGGACCATGCTGTCATCACGTTTGTCTTGAAACCTCAGGTTTCCACCCCATGCTTCCTCACCTCCACCGTAACCAGGGAATCATACTCAATGCTGGACTTTAGCACTACAGGCTGTTTGTGTAGGGCCAAAGTAACACACTCTTCCCTATGTGAGAAGGCTTAATAAAACTATGTAATCCTGAAAGAGAGCAAAATAACAATGAAAAGTATCAGTGTGTAGTATGTGTTAAAGTTTTATCAACCTTAAAATAATTTTGAAAGAAATAATTTGCCTCTGTTCCCATACATTTATTTCCTTGGCTCAACCAAAAAGATTTTTTTGGAATAAAGTAATTCTTGCATTCAAAAATCTGCCTGGAAAAAGCAGGTCAAAGTGTAGCAAGCTAATAGAGCCTGCGAGAATGATACATTCACGTGCAATTGTTCATTGGCTTGAGAATTTAGTTTAATGTGTCTACGAGTCTCCAGCTCCCTCACCCACCCACCTTCCACCCCACATGTGGGAGACCAAAAGGTCTGTTATGAACGTGGACATATGCATGTCCTCTCTGTCTGACTGTGTTTTGGTGTTTGCCTACTCTTTTGTTTCGTATGCATTTTTGCAATGTCTGGTAAGACTGCAGGGTATACTTTCTGTCTGACTGTCTCTCCTTATCTTAGAGAAATGTTACATGTCACACCAACAAACCCATTGATTCTTAAAAATTTGCAACCAATGATGTACTTGAAGCTGTAAGCTGTAACTAACTGCACATTCAAACTATAGCAAAGCATCTACAGCAGGGCTGCATTTGTAAACTTGTTTCCCCTGGTTGTTGTTGGTATGCAGTGAGACAGCTACCAGTTAACGGAAATGTGAATATTTACTGAAGTTAGGTGGAAATAACACCAACAATTCTTAATAATATCTAACTATATATGGAGGAATCTCTATCTGTCTTTCTGTCTGTCATTTTATTTTCTAGACAACTGCTCATCCAATCCACTTTAAACTTGATGGGTGTATCATGGAGGACCCAAAGAAGTGGAGCGTTGACTGTTTAGGTTTTTGAATGAGCAGTTCCCAAGAAACATTAAATGACAGTTTGTTAGGGCTGGAGCAACTCATCCATGCAACCTTCATGGATTACGACAACTGCATGTTGCAAAGATGGCTGCACCCGGTCAAAGCACTGGTTTCCCCAGAAACCAAGCTGCAGCTACAAAAACTCACACATGATCATCTAAAGTGTGGAACTATTTTAGACAGAGACCCAAGCTCTGCAAATTGGAAATGAACTGTCACAGCAGTACAATTGATATGCACGGTCACTTGAAGCAAAAGCATCCCGGAGCACTTTGTTTAAGCAGCAAGACAGCACCGTTTTGTTTACTTTTTATCCCCACCTAAGCATGATATATGAGGATTAATATACTATTAATAATACGTGGAATGTAACATTACACCATGCTTCATCTAACGTTGTTATTTGGCTGTTGTGTATTTTCTGTTTCCTTCAACGGCCAGTGAGAAAATGGCTTAAACAGACATTCAATTGTTTGAAATATTTCCCTTGCTGATGCAAAATACATTTTGCAGTGATTTTCTTAACTGCATACTACTCCAACGATGAAATAAATCCATGGTATACTTCAATAAAAATATTGATTCTCCAGTTCAGGGAAAGGGTTACTGTGACACACAGTTATTAAATTAAGCTACACTCACTTGCCAATTTATTAGGTACACCTAGATAAACCTATGTTAATAATATTTTGTCAAGCTTAATTCATATAAATAGGATGGAAAAAATATTAGGAACACCTCTCAGTATAACCCTGTACAGTTCAACAGCACCACAAATTACAGCCTCCAAAATGACCATTAAAATAAATCCACACCTCTTTCAAACAGATTCAGTAAAAACTGAACATTATAATCCACATGAAGGAAGGATTTATTGCAGGCCTGTTGTATTATACTGCATTAGTTTTATCTAGATGTACATAATGAAATGGCGAGGGAGTGTATGTGTCACAGCAGACCTTCTGAATTTGTGGTCTAGTAGTTTCTGATCAGGTATCTGACACAAAGCGTTGATTATTATTATCACTAACATCATAGGACAGCATTGACATGGAAATCAGATGATGAATACATTACGATAAAATAGTGAACTATTATGAGATAACAAGGACATATTGAACGGGCATTGCACTGGTGAAATGAATGAGAATTTTCTCCACTTCACTAACTTCCTAGAGGTAGTCTTGTTTTTCAGATTTTTGCAAGTCGCTGAAGAATTAAATATACTATTTTTTTTGTTGTTAATATTACATAAATTCACTATTGTATTTATTCACAATAAACAAATATAGAAAATAGTGTCACTGATCTCCTGTATAGGTGCTATATTGAAAAATATAGATGCTAAACACAACAAAAAGTCTCCACTTGACTTTCCTGTCTCTCAGGCTTATTGCTCATAACATGAAAACCCATCTTCCTGCAGAAAACGTGTTAATGTCCTTTACTGAAGAAGTGCCCCTCACGTCTATGACACACATGGGGTAATTGCATGAGTTAACATAACCTGAGACAAAATGTGAGCTGAACAGTGTATCCCTACGCCTCCAGCCCTCTAATGACAATTTGAATTGAACAGAATTCCTCAGGGCCCAAAGCTATTTTATGGTAAAGCAGAGTAGCACTCAAATCTGGGGGGTGGGGGGTTGGCTGCAGTATAAACCATACAACACAGATAACAGCTCCAAGTGTACATTTTTTACACATGGATATTGATGATAAAAATGTTAATAACAAGTACATTCGTGAACAGACACACTAGACTACTTTCCCCAGCTTTACAGAGAGTAGAATACAGCCAGCTTCAAGCTTCAAGAGGCACAGCCCATGATGTAGGTTGCTTAGCAACACAGCCTTGTCATCAGCTAACTCCTTTTTACCAGTCACGACTAACACAAACACAGCTCATCATCCCTCTTCAAGCAGCCAGTAAATGCAGAACACTTACACTACAACTCTGCATTGAAATTCTTGAAGCAGCATATTTCGCAATAAAAATTACATTGCTCAGACATCTATCTGTGCTGACCTTTGAAAAAAAAAGAAAACTCAATCTGGATTCCTACATGTGCGTATAAAACATGCTGACCAATGTATGTGACTGAGATTTCTACTTTCAGCGTTGATTGACGTAAGTATATAGCAAATACTATGTCACTCGCAACACCCTCAACAATCAATGCCTTTCAAGGGTAGATCCTTAAGGTTGACAGATATTTTGAGGGTCAATATATGTAAAGTATACCCTTTAATGTCAGTGCTTTGTGTACGCTTACAGCATCGATGGCACATACTGTTGAACTACTGACCAGTATGACAAGGATGAGAACAAAATAAGGTGTGAATACTAATACCTCAAAAAAGGAGGGATGTTGAGGCACTATTGTGCAACTTCTTGGAATCGGGACAGACACAGGACAAAAGCTCACACAGCCCACTGCCATCTAAGAAATTCTATGACCACATCAATACTTAGTTAAGGGAGCAGAGCTCTTCCATTCCTTTCCCTTCCACCTCCAGATTCACAGGCTCAGACTCAGCAAGGCCTCCAGACTATCTCTGCACATGCACAGGCTCATGTAGTGTTGTTTCATAGCAACAAGTGAAGCAGTTCCATGAAGCCATCTTTTGCATTGCTGACCCTACATTATATCCAATATGGAGCAGGCATAAACAACCCTATGGTCAGTTATTGTTACATTTATTGCTTGGGTAGTTAGATATCTTGAAATCATGCCTGAAAAAATTAGAGATACTGTAAGGACGACCACCAGTGTATAGAAATGATCCGGACAGAAGGGCATGTAATTGTTACTGTGATACCAGCAGCAATAACACTGTTACTTTATACAGAAAAAAGTCATTACTAAGGCGAAAGGCTGATCCTTGCCGCACTTCCAGTATGCTTAGCCACCACTTTTAAGAAGACACATCACTTCAAAACTACAAAACTGAGATGCCCTTGAATAGTGGCTCCTGCAGCACCCGGTCAGTGTGGTCTTAACCACCAACCGTGAAGACATGAAAATGATTTGTACCTATAAATAACTTCATCTGATAACCAAGGGAAAGACACAGTAACCAGTCATCCAGTACATGGAACCAAGAAAAACAATATGAACTTATTTCGTTATGTACATTTATCAGATGATGGCACTATATTCCCATCTCACTTTATACTCACTGGAGCAGTGACATCTCGTCTAGTACAATGCTGAAACTGAATGCTGGTGTTTTAGTCATTGCATTTGTTTTTGGAGGGTTTTTTCACTGTTCATCTTACACTTGAAAAGACGAGAACACTGACGCCAGAATCCTGCATATGACCCCAGTAAATGATCTGTGCCACTGTGTAAAGCTAACACTTTAGCAAGACAGACAGATGTCTCATCAATACACAGTTAATCATATGGCCTATTTTGCGCAACACAGGGATTTTTAGCTGTTACTTAGCAGACAGTTGTCAATCATCACTTGCTATGGAAACATACTGTAAAAGTCATGCTCAAAGCAGGAATGGAAGGAATCACTTGGCAGTCTTTCCATTCTTCTTTTTTTTTTTTTTTTTAAAATTATAAATTTAGCCACATGTCATATAGCACATGGATGATTACTATTCACATCTATTAATGTGTAGGTTCACAATACACATTCCCCATCTTTCCCATTTTTAAAGTATATTGTAAGTCATAAACATTGCATAAAGTTGTAGCCAGTTTTGCTCTTTTTAAGTGAGCTTCTACTTAACAAGTTTTTCTTCTTACTAATTTGGTGATTTTCAAGTAGAGTTTGAACTTTTAAATCCTTTTCCAATTAATTCTGTGTTAAAACAATTTGGAAACTATTTTAAAGTAAAAATTGAGGAAATTTTCCCTTTGGCAGGTTGGTATTAACAGTAGGCAAAACGCAAAGTGCGAACTGAACTGAACTCTCATTTATTCCTTTACTTATCAGCAAACTACATGAATGTGCAACCAAATCCAAACACTGCATTTGTCGCAATGACAGTGACCATACAGGAAGCCTCCTGAACTGTTGTATTAACTTACTGTGTTACTGCATTCATCAGCTAACCAGCTGACACGTCAATACAAAAAAACGAAGTGCTTGATATCATTAGCAACAGCATCATGAGTTAGGAGGAATGAAATGGAGGAAGGTTAAACAATATGACAGTACAAGGGATCTCATACTTACAGTCCTGTACATCGTATAACGTTATAACATTACTACTGCACACGACGCCACCTTTGCGGTTCAATTTGATTAGAGTTAACTGGTTTGATACCCTTAGGCCCCGAGTTACCGTTAGCACACGCTAACAAGCTGTTTTAACGTTATTTAGCCAGCTGGAGAGTCAACATTTTGGCTACGAAAACTAACCGGCCTACTTCGGTTTGTCTTGTCGGCCACCGGCTGGACAGCGATTGGATAACTGTTATTGCAAGCTTACGCTTACCACCGAGCTGGACAGGCAACGCCGGACTCTATTTAGTTAACGGCAGCAATAGCAAAGCTAGGTAGGCTAAAATACAGTAATGATCGCCAACTCAGTGGCTCCACAGGCTAACTTAAACGTTAGATTGCTAACGTTGGTTAGCTTTAGCTGCTGAGCGTGTGCTAACATTTTTGCCGGAACACTACAGTAACTTGAGTTAAAGTTGACGACGATTTAATATTTCAGACGGCGGTGAAACCACGGCAGCACAACACGTTTCTCCACACAATCTGCACATAAATCACTAGCGTCGTTCACTTCAAACGGTTCTCCTCTCACCTTGTTGCTGTCATCCTCCTCGCCTGTAACACTTATGTTTTGCTGCCATTGGCGCTGTCGCAGTTTGGTCAGGGTTGCCAGTTGAAGCGAGGGAAACAAGTAACTCAAGCAGTGAAAAGAAACCGGGGTCAGAACACCGTTACAAACTTCATTTGTACAAAACTTTATTTGAAACGGCCACCGTTATGATGCTGATTCTTAGTGGCTTGTAGAGTGAGAACTGTCATTCACACCCGTATATGTGTGAATTCTGCTCTCTGAAAATAACCAGAACCATATCACTGAGCCTTGCAAACAAGGGCAGACTTGTCATAGATTCCTACTGGGGCACTCAAGATAGAAATAACTTTATTATGAACTTAAGTTGGGATATAAATTCTAGTTTATTTGAGCCCACAATAACTAAACCTACTTGAATGACAGGCTCCAAATGCCAAAGAGTATTGGCATTTGGAGTATTTAGTTTGAAACCAGAAGTCTAATCTACCAGACCATAGTAGTCGTGTATTTTTTTTTAAATAATAAATGATGTATCAAGTGTACATGCATAAACAAGACATGTGTCAGTCATTTCTAAACTGTGTGCTGTCATGGGGCTCAGGGCCTTTGTGTCGACTCCCAGCAGTAAGTCCTTAACCAGACATTCTCCGCAGGTGTTCAGGTGAACTTAAAACTCTCAAGTACTTCTGAGTGTCAGCGTAAATGTGTTTGCCTATGTGTTAGCGCTACAACAGACTATTACACTGTCATGGTTTCCCTGCCTTTGGCCCCAGTGATGCTGTGGGAAACTTCAGCTCCCTCATGACTGAAGAGGAACATGTGAAAGAAATTGGGAATGGAAAGAAATGATGTCTTGGCATGTTTATTTTAGTGTAAGGCAGTGTTCTACTCTGACAAAACTGTAACAGACTTTCAAGAGGAATCCTGTAGTGTAACATGGATGTAACTTTCAGAGAATTAAAAAAAAAAAAATTTTTTTAAAAAGAAAACTCAAAAAGAATATTGCCAATTTGCAATAACCATTCTAAAGACAATGTTACAGTGTACAAATAGCTGAGAATATAAATACATTTTTTGACATTTGTTCAATATTACGCCATAAAAAAACTACCTCATCTGACGGTTTAACCTCTGACCAAACAAACATTAAATTCACAAGAAAATGATACAAAATGAAAATACCAGTTATTCTTGTAACATATCATTTCAGCTCCAAACAAAATCAAACTGATTTTTCATTCCATAAGCGTACAGTAACAACAATGGAGTGCATCATTTCAGCAAGAATTTTGCACTTCACAGGTGGTCGAACTGTTGGAAAATGGGACTGGAGAAAAACAGCAGCCACAGCAAGGCCAAATTAGCTTGTCAGGCCAGAAGCAAGCACAATATCTTTGAGAATATTAGGTACTATTAGCTTTTTTTTCTTTGATTTGTTTTTCTTACCTTTTTTTTTATTTTTTTTTATATTTTACACTGGCTGTTTCTAATCTGTTTCCTCAATGTGTTATGTAAAGCACTTTCATACACAGAGTAGCTGTGTGTGAAATGTGCTATACAGATAAAGTGGCTTTGCCTTGCAGAGCTGTCTACAGTGTATAAATGAAATGCCAATCCATCGGCACATTTCCTGTTAGATATTTGTGATTTAGCAAAATACAGTAACAACTTAATGCATTTCAAATATACTCCATGAAAATTTCAAGAGACGTTCTCTGTAGCGGATCGAGGTATCCCTGTCTCTGAATTGAGATATTCCCCTCTGAGATATTCCTCCTCATTTGTATCCTAAACCCAATCTGTTCCGAAATGTGGTAAACCAAGAAAACAGCTATAAACATTACATTTGAGCATCATGACAGGCCAATATATACCTAACTGGAGCAAAGAGAGGCTGTGAAAAAGCAGTAAAGACAAACATAAACTGGCACTTACAGCAAAAGCATACGTGTTTAGAGGCAACTGGCTAAGTAAGCAAGACTTGTCTAGCAATGTTTGGCTGGGCTATGGAGACCAGGCTAATTAATACCCATTAATCTAAGTGTGGCAGTAATATTGAGACCTGGATACTGAGGCTACATATGAGTAAAAACATACTTGTAATATTCAATAGCTTAATGAGATGAATATTTGAGCATTTCCGATGCAAATACAATTACTCCCTTAAATACCTTCAGTTATCTGACACATATGTGATCTGTGTGAGACAAGCAACTGTTACCGTGCAATGCAGAAAATCCCTTTTGACTTCCTAATAAGACAGCCCTGTAGTTGACACAACATGATGGCACAGACTCCACATTTCAGAACAATTTCTAATTTGAATTTGTGTCCTGTCTATCACAGTATACAACTACTTCTCAAAGGAATCAATTAAAAATTAAGCAACATTACTCCTCTGTATGTAACATAAAAGCACTCATTGGCACATATAAATGTGATCTTAATACGTTAATATGATCAAGAGCCTTTCAATTAAAGGCTGTCTCGGGGAGTTTGTTGCAGGCAACAGGGCATGCCACATCCCTGGGTTTTCTTGTTTCACTGAGGACGGCCATTTCATCTTTAGACAAACCTGCGTTTAAAGGACTCCCAGTATGAGATATTCCCTCCCTATTAGCCACTGCTCTGCTTTTACCACATTGGTTGTAGGCCTGCAAATTAGGGGCAGCTTTACAAAAAATGTCAACATCAATATCATCTGATACCTCCTGCACCTTTCCTGGATAAACAAAGGTGCTATGAGGTGAACAAGGATCTGACTGCAAGGGAAGCTGACACTGTCTATCATAAAGCTCTGTATTCTGTGACATTAAATCACAGGACACTCTCTCGGACACATTAGAACAAAGATGTTGCAATTTACTGTCCGGAAAATCACTGCTGGATGAAAATATTTTGTGTTTTACTTGGGCTTGACTAACACACTGTCCTTTTTCAGTGATCTCCCCATCTGTCAGGGGAAGGCTTAAAGCCATTTCTGACCTTGTTTGCCATGATAAGGCCATAAGGCTGCTACTGTCTTTAACATCCGATGCAGACAGAAGTACATTCTTTTTGTAATATGGTGAAGAGTCTCTTTCTGGTTCCTTTTCAGTTTGAGGACAAGAAATGATTGCAGCTCTTTCATCTCTGTATGTGTCAGGCATCTTCAACTCAAGGCTCTCTGTGTCTAGGGATCTACTTCTCCTGTCCAGAGACAATGGATTAGGCATGGACTGACTGACTCTTGTAAGGCCTAGGTGCCGTGGGAGACTAGCAATTGCCCATGTATTACTGATCAGGTTCTGTTCGTACAGGTCTAACATTTGATAGTCAAAATCAGCAAATGCATCTTTTTGTAGGTAGCTTTCTTCAAATTCCTGATAGGGCGATGAAATGTCCTCCTCCAGTTCCATGTGAATCTGTTCGTCGTATTCACCCTCATTATGCATATCCACTACATCAAATGTCACTATGGTAGGTAAAGCATCCATATTTGGAGTGAAGGCAGAGTTTGTCTCCAGATCATCCACACGGTTGTTCAAGTTACTCAGCATCTGAGAGTGCTTTGTATAGTCCTCAAGTGCTTGTGAGAAACATACAGTTTGCCCATCATCCAAATCATTGTTACAATCTGGAGACTGAGAATTGATATTTCTGTATGGTAAAGCCACAGGCTTGTTTTCCTCAAGATGTTGCTCTTTGGGTTCACAAAATGTTTCAAAATCTGGATCAGATGTGCTTCCGAATGATATGCTGCTATGCCTTCTCTCACGGTCAGCATTAATGGATTTTGTTCTTTTTTCAGTAGCCGCAAGCATATTTCCCTTTTCATCAAATACATCCGGTTCTATATTACTCTTGTTGCCTAATGCTTGTGGTTTTGAATTTAAATTACAGTTTTTATTCAAGCCGATCTCCTGCCGACCAACCACGTTTTGTGCCAACTCCGAGGATTTACTGCCATCTAGAAAATCGTGAACTTTGTACAGATCAGCACTTATTTGTAATCGATTCATTTCTGGAACAAAGGCAGAATCTGTCACATCCACTGGCTCACTTAAATACTCGCACTGTTTTGAACTGGGCAGTTTTGATTTGTTTTCATAGTGCGGACTGATGAGACTCTCATCAGGCGCAAAAAGTTCATAGAGGGCATCACCACTGTAACTGTCCCTGGGTAATCTGTCTGTACTTAGTCTGTCAGTTTTTTCTTGACCTTCATCTGGCCCTGGGGTAGTTGAATCATAGTAGCCCTCGTCGCTATTTGGAACTGATTCTTGATGCTCACTTTGAGGAGTTAACACATCAGCAATTGATGAAGTGTCCATGCCACTGGCTTGCTGTGCACTGTTGCTGTTCAATAAGTCCATATTGTGAGAACTTGTCAGCTCGGCAGTCATATCTTTGTGATCCTGGTTGCAAGTACAGCAGATTTCTTCAGGGGCATTATTTTCCCAGAACTCATGAAGACACTCTTCATCCAAATCTTGAGGTGAGGCCATTTCTTCACCGCCACCCTGATAAGTAAGATAACAAGAGGCCCTCTTTCCTCCATTTCTGCTCCTTTCTCCAGAAACTGTGCTCTCTGTGATGCTGTCATCCTCTTGGTCTGCAATGATGTCCCCGCAGCCAGTGAGTGAGTCAAAGCTCTTTAATGATGCAACGTCTCCAAAAATCAGGTTTAGCTGATCCGATGAGCCAGCAGGAGTTTCAGACTTCAATACAGGCTCAGACATCATCTGAAGTTTGAGGCAAGGCTCGCTTTGTCCTCTGGAAGTCTCCTCATAATCACTGGAAACTACAGCCATCAAATTCATTTCCTCCATTTGATCATCACACACCTGATCGTCAAGCTCAGACTTTTGGCTTTCTTGCACTACACTCTTCTCTACTGCCACTGCATCAGCATAACTACATTCAGGACCCATGGAAATATTACATATAACATCTGCAAAATCAGGCACATCAGGTTCAGGTCCCAGGCACTCTGTGACATACTGGTTGGTGTTGTCCTGGACAACAGGCACCTCTGTCTTGCAGTGAGGAGAGGACATTGCAATCATTTCGGTTTTATCCAATCCAAAATTTCGATGGTTTCTGTGATGCTTAAAACTGCTAAAAAGACTCCTCAAGCCCCTTTTCTGCCGGCCGAGGGTCAGTGATTTCTGCTCAGCGGTGGGGTGACTACATTCATTGTGATAGCTACTTTGGAGCTCTCCAGAAGATTCTCTCTGGCTGTGGTATTCAGAATCTCCAGCTGAGGTGTACCTACCTCTCAGACTCTCATCACAACTAACCTTGCTTAGCCCATCGTGTGTTCTGCTTTTGGAGAGTCCTTTCTTAGAAGACCACTTGTTCTGATTTTTACTCCTTCCTCCAAAAAAACTTGGTAAAATACAGATACTTTTACGAACTCCAAAAAATGTCAGGGCAGTCCTCCTAAATTTTCCAGATTTCTGAGATTTCACCGTGGCATTTGGCGTATCCGACTGAAGCTCTTCCGTGATATCATCAGGGCCACGTCGCAAAAGCTGTTCGGAGACTGTAGCTAAATCCTTGGTGTCACTGGGTAGCTCGTCTACCTTGCGAGAAGCCATGGCTACCACATTTACAAAAGCAATCCAGCAGAAGGCATAGTAGCTGAATTTTCAAAATCAGCTTGTAGGATGAGCGCAGTGACTTTGTCCCCCATCCGATGTGAGCCCTGCATTGAGAAAGTTGAGACCAAAATCAATGATCAATTAAAACTGGCAACATTGATGTGATGTAAACACATTGCTGAATTTTAACCATATTTCCAAAAGAGGGGTGGTATCTCTAATGTCAAATATACCCATTGGTGTCATCTGTTTTACTGTGGCCATCAGCCTTTTTTACTTTTGACATTCACTAAGTGTATTCTGACGTAAAAACTTATTCACAGTGCATATGTGTATTTGCATGAGCCACATTCTCCGCTAGTCTTCCCATGGGTCAACTCAACACCTGTATGGCTCGTTCCAGTTCGGGGATTATGTCTTTGTGTGGCCTCTGCTGCTCTTTCAGACACTTGTGACTTGCAATGATTTCACCTGAGGTGAACACAGGTGACCACTTTGCTGAGTGCATTCAAGTTGTTATGCCTCTATTTGGTGTCTTGTTGTCTGAATCACTTTCTTATCTCACACTCTGTATTTTACTATAATGTTTTGTCTTGGCACCTACTGCATATATACATGTCCTGGTTGTTATGTCCTTCTCCAAGGGTCTGCTATGGTTTATTTTGTCTCTTTAACATTTATGTTTGTTTAGATCTACTAGGCTTAAAGCCATTCTTTTGTCAAGAAAAGCCATACATATAAATTGATACAAAAAAATGAAAAAACTGTACCCCAACTTCTAAACTACAGACCAGTGAAATAAGCTTAAACTCCTTTACATCAATAAAAAGCTTACAGGCCTAAGCAACTTAGTGCATTACTTCCATCATTTTATTTTTTACATTTAATTTCATTTTTTGTCTCTGCATTGTTTTGAATAACTGTGCTTTTTGTTTTATGCACAGTTCTGTCAGGATGTTACATAGATATTGTTTTTTTGTCAGAATAATACCAATAAATACAACGTTATAGTAATGTATATCTAAACTTGCATGGATGCAAGTGAATGATAAAAACAGACTAATGTAAAACTATCCAGTGCAAAATTGTCTAACTTTCATTTTTGATGGAAAGCTGCAACTATGCTACAGTTGTACCGCTCTGAAATGAGAGCCTTATCAAAGAGGGTGTCTTACATTACAGTCACTCCATTTAACAAACCTTCGCAGACCTAGTCTGAGATGAGAAGTTTTCATCTAAAACAAAACTAAATACCACATTAGCACAAGGAAACGATGCCTGGTTAGCTAACTAAGTCGCAAAGTAAACAAACTTACCAACTACAGCCAAAATCTTGCAGCACGGAGCTGGTGTTGGTTTCTCCACCTGAAGACAAAGTTACCTCTCAGTGCATGGTCTCTGGCTTTAACTTCGGGTTACTGCAGCCGGCTTGCGGTTGACTCGGGCCCCGCAGCAGCTCAGACCGAATACGGTTTCATTTGTTAGCTAGCTGCGGTGCTTGCTAACGACGTTAACCGTACTCACCGGTGCGTGTCCTGTAGGTTGTGGCTGTGATGCGAGTGTGACAGTTGCCAGCTGCACGGGGGCTGGATTAAGGTGTCTAGTTTAGCCAAACATGCCGATTTCACTTGAGATGTTGACAAAAAAAAGCCCAGCGTTTAAATGCTGGATGATGACTTCCTATCCACACTTGTCAGGTATTCTCCTTTCAAGACTCTCCTCTCGGCGCATGCTAGTGACGCAACATGTGTGTAACGTGTTTTATAACGTAAGAATAATTCATAATGATATAGTGGGAATTTTCTTATTATTCACAAATGTCTTTTTCCAAAAATATTACCAACATTTTCACTTTTGCTTTTTTTAAAATACATTTTTCAAACCCTCTAAAATGTAATCAAAACCAAGAGTATTGTAAGTTATGTTGTTAAGTTATTGTATTTATTTACTGTATGTTTAGTGTAATTGCCCTCTATATTTTATTTTTCGTTTAATAAAACTTGATGATTAACAATTTCATATTCAATCTGGAAAAAAAACACATAATTCCTTACTTAATAACATCATGCTAACCAAAATCATGTGGGCTTGCCACATGATTTTTTTCTAAATAAAGTTGACTGAGGAGGTCATTCTCCAAAATGCATATGGGCCAAATCCTTCACTTATTTTGATCATGATTTGTACTCAGGCAAGTTTTGAAGTAAACGTTTGCTGTTCTCAAAGCTTAAATGTTTAATGGACCACTATTTCAGTAAAATAGACACATTGTAAACGCAATGTTGTTGCAAACGCTTGAAGAGTGCTGCATGAGATGTGGAGAAATTGTAATTTTATGCCCTTTATGAAACTCAAACTAGCAGATCTGGGAGGGTTTTAGGAGAAGAAGAAAGTTCAAGATGGATCATTTTGGTTCGTGACACATAAAGAGGGACGAAAATGTTTAAAAAAAACATTTATCATTAAAATATTTTCTTCATTACAGTTAAAATTACTATACATAAATGTACAGCTTTTTTTTTTCTTACAGTGAAGCAATCAATGCCCTTTTCAAAATTTGGTAAAACCTTATGCTACAGTAAAAATGACTGAACAGTGCATGATTAGGCAGTATTTACAGTACAGCTCTACTGAGAATTAACTTAGTTTTTACAGTGCAATTTTGTGTTTCCTCTTTGGAAACAAGCCTCTAACTGCTTAGTATGTACCCTTGTACTTTTATGTCAATACTGTTTTTCAAAGTGCTTTTAAATTGTTTTTGGTCCTCTTTGTATACAGGTATGTCCTCTTTGCTGGTGTTATTGTTGATCTTCTTGAAACCAAACTTATGTATTTTCCATTTATGTCTTTGACTGCCGGACATCTGTCCACTCCATTTTGGTGTTTTGCAGTGCCTGAGTCTTCTTCTCATCCACCTGTACGTAATCCACTCTGTGCTCCTCAGACAGAGAGGGCTTCTGCTTGACATAGAAAGGGAGAGATGAGAAGAGATCTTGATTTACAAATCTTGGATCATGCAGTTCTCATTGTGAGTGACGTTGTGCACAAAATTAAATTCTTCAGAACCATAATAGTAGCATTCTTGAATCAGCTGCTTCAACATGCTATCACATGTATTGCATGCAGTGTGCATTTTTTACAAGACAAGTTGTTAGCATTTTTTTATCCTTGGAGTAAGCACTGATTTGGTCATTTGAATAGTAATATTTTAGGTCAGTGGAGCTAATAGTAAGCAGTGATTGCAATGATATACCCCTGCTAAGTGTGGTCTGGCTTAGCTGAGGTAAGTAACAAGAAAATTCCTTTTACAATGTCAGAGATCATTACTCTGTGGCTTCAGGTATTCTCTATTTCAGACAGTGATTTAATTTGTTATCACACTATGCGTCTGCAACATCCAGAGCTTGTAGTATTTAGGTAGTGTGGGTTAACTTGTCCAGTTAAGAAAAATCGAGAAGTCTCTTAATGTATACAGAGAGTCCAGTTACACAATGGTGCAAAGCACACAGTTCATTTCTGTCATGTATCTGATCGTAACATACTTTCTGCACAGGGGAGGCGGATGCGGAATTGAAATCCAGGGACAAATAGTCAAGGTTTGATTTTCTCCCCCAGGGTTGAACTGCTCCATCAGAGGTGAGATAGAACTGTTGCCTTGGCTCCTGTCAGAGGAAGAAACAGTTGAAGATCTTGCAAAATCATTGCTGTTCCCAGCACACATCAGTACATTAATACAACATATGCATTAGAGCTGTTACAAAGCTGGCAGTATCTCATTACTGACTGAATAAAAAGGTGGCCTTAGACTGTTCATTTTCAGATTGAGTTGAGGAAAACATAGGAAACATCTTGCAGGACAGCCCAGCTCAACAACACATGGCTAATATGCTTTTCTTAAAACTTCTTTCTAGGTAAATGCAAAAAATATGCACCATTATCAAGACAAGCCCTGTAAGACATCACACTGTTACAAAAGCTCAACAGCCTGTTGGGGCCCCAGTGCGATTGTGGTTTGCTGAACAGAATTCTTCAGAAACATCAAGTCACTTTCCACACCCACAGTCTTAGCTGTCTTATCATTTTTTTCCACTCACTAATGGTCCCACAGTAATTAGAATGTCAAGTTTTGATCTTTTTTAGTGTTTTGTAAAACAAACAAATTGTTAATATTAAAGTTGTTGTGCATACACATGGATGAATACAAGCTATATGACAAAGGGAGATGAAAATGTGGGCTGACTTAGTGAGGTACACAGTAAAAGTACATTAACATCACAGCTACTCCCAGTGATTAGTTATTATCAATTATGTCCTGGTCTTAGGCGAGAGAAAATTTAAATAAAGCTTCTCTATATGCCATGAAAGCCAGATCAGGTCATACTGCAGAATTTCTTTTTGGTGCACTGAATGAAACAGACAAAAACACTAGCTGATTTGACTTCATTACTGAAAAAATCACAGTCAAAGGCCTCCTTTAGTCTCTAATAGAGAGCGAAGGGTGATAGCTTTGTTAAAACTGGGTGATCAAGTCAGTCTATACACTACATATCTATTGCGTGAAGTGTGTTGTCTGTACTGTGAATAGAAATTTTACCATTGCAGTGCAATTTGTGTCTACATCTCTTGGATTGTCCCCATTCTCAAGTTTTCTTTCAAGAAGTAAACAGTTCAATGAAAAGCTGTGATTACACACAAAAAAGAAAAAAACAGGAAGAATTAACATCAGAGCAACCAACTATAACGTTTTGTAGAAATTGCGAAACAGGATATTCTCCTTTAGCTGGGTCAGTATATTTAATTATAACCAAGGTAAATTAAATTTAACTTGTCATAATGCAAAGCTAAGTTATTATTTTTTTCTGATGCTGTCAAAGGTTTTTTTTGGTTTTTTTAAATCATTAATGCTTGTAAACCCAACGACCTGCCTACAAGTTCTGTGTTTTTTATTTTGATCATGTGAAAGACACACAAAATGCTTTACTGTGAATTTAAATCTCATCTATATGTTATAAGTTTTAACAAGGTTATGAATATATTATCAATCCTGTAAAGGTACTGTACTTATATCTAAAGTAAAGGCTTTTTGGATAAAGTGACTTTTTTCCTTCTCACCATGATTCGGTCATTGTTCTGCTCAAAGGAAGATGAGTGGGACATTCTGTGATTGTAGAAAGCCCTCTCAAGTCAAGAGGTGGTGGTCGAGCTGTGAACAAAGATTGGTTATAATCCTCTACTGTGCCACGGAAAGGTCAGTTTTCAAACAGTGATGAGGTGTAATGATCATTGTGAGAAAAAGGTTGGTGTATCTGAAAACATATTAGCATGTGGCTTTTATAGGAGCATAGGGAAATGGATTAAAATCATCATCATTTTCAGTTATTTTATACATTTGTAGATCCCATTTAAAGTTCATCAAACACTACACACTCAAAAACATCTTCAAGACCCTACGCCAAAGATTTAAAAAAAAAAGCTCAGCTTTCCAAAAAATGCCAAAAATTGAACATGAACAATTCAGGTTTGTTATGACTCTCACCTCTCCTCAAGCGAGGCTTGAGGTGCCGGTGAATTGGAGGTGGTGCAAGATCTTCAGATTGACACGTTAGTGGGCTGAGAGACATGAGGGATTCAACATTGCAGTTTGGGTTGAGGAAACTGAACGTCCGTGGACTCATGGGGATGTAACCATCACACTCAAAAGTGGTAACAGAGGGAGAAGGGGAAGTCATGGGGACATATGACTCACCCTGGCAGCTTTGAACTTGTGTGGTATTTAAACAAGGCTGCTGAAAGACAAAGGATCATGAGATCAGACAAGTGCACTATGTTGTCATTTTAGAACAACTGGAACATTTGTTAATTTCTTTGTGCATCTTTCAAATTATTCCGATGGCATGTGTTTTTATTTTTAGAAAAATGAGACTTCCACTTGGGGCACTTAAGGTGTACATTTGTAGATGGTACAGTGGCTTTAAAGGAATAGTTTTGACATTTTGGGAAATACTCTTATTGGCTTTCTCGCCAGAGTTAGATGAGGAAATCAATGCTGCTTTCATGTCTTAAGCATGAGTCTTTTTTTGAGCAAGATCTTGGAAAACAAAATCGTTTTGGTTTTTGTCCTGTCGATGATTTCTTTACCAAATGTAGACTCTGCCTTCTGATCCTCATCAACCTGCTTTCAACATCTCCTAAAAAAAAAAAGGAAATAAAAGATGTATTATTGAACAATGACATTAGTTTACTTTCTCAACCGTTAAAATCAAGTGTAGAGGACAGTAACCCATAGGCTGCTTTATCATAAAAGCACCAGTATATGTTTAATTTTGTTGGATGCAGCTTTCTCATCTTCTGTAACGTGTGCACTGTGGGAATGCCTTCCTATTGTGGATTTACCCATTCTGAAATGGTCCAGGCTCGACAAAGAGGTCCTCCGGGGAAATAATGCATTGTGGCTTGAAAAATGCCGGGCACTCATTGCCGTCGGCTTGTGAGCCCCTTCATCACTTAGCTGCTCTGACAGGTGATTAGGCTTGGGTGGCAGCGGAGGAGGTGTTTGTCTGTCACTCGTTGCCTCAAACGATGCAGAAGAATAAGGTTTGTCAAACTGGAAGACACTTGTGGCACAGTGATACAGTGGAGAGGAAGAGGATGACGGTAGAGGTAGGGAGATGCATGGAGCGCTGAAAGGAGGGTTGGTAAACCTTCCATGAGGGAAAAGTGATGGGCTGGGGCTGGCATGAGAGATAGATGGAGAAGAATCGGTGCAAAGAGGTGAAGGCACAATGTCCTTGACAGCATCGTCGGATGACTTCTGCTCCAGAGAGAGCTCAGAGTTTGAAAAGCTGTCATGTCTACAGATATGGAAAAAATGAAAACATTGCGTTTGTTAGACATGAACTTTTGCCATCATTTCATGTTAGTTCAAGGGTTTTACAGATTGTACATACCTACTAGCGCTTACACCCCCTGTCTCACACTGTGACAGAAAGAGGTAGTCCAGTGGACGCCCGGAATCTAGTTGGCTTGTTACAGATCCTCGGTCAGAGCTGTCAGGCGACAGCTGAAGGGAGGTGGGGGTGTGAGGAAAACCTTCTTCTGAGCTTTCTGTGGAGAACAATGGGAGGGGGACAGAGTACATGTAGTTTCTGAAATGTTACAACCACTAAGGAGTGATAAGAAAACTGCCATCATGCTGACAACAAAGGTTAGCAGGCAAAATGTACACAAACACTTGCGCAGGTTTCTCCAAGCCTGTACTCAAACTCACAATATGCTGTAAATGGAGCAGGTGAATTTGAAAACCGGAATGGTATTTTTTGCAGGCATGTTGAAAGCAGACACATGAGCCCTGTTCCCTCTTTTGTTTATAATGGCTCCAATCTTTCAGTCAGGTTGGCCCTCGTTCAGAAATTTGTTTCATTCCATTTCACCCAAGGCCACTGAGTCAAGGCTGTCCCTTCAGAACCATGTAGGAAAAAAAATCCAAAAGTGTTTGCATGTTCACATGAAAGATTTGCTACCCTTAATAGACGCTTGTGTTCTCTTGTGGTTGCAGAACAACCTTTTATATTCCTTTGTAAAAGTTATGAGAACTCACTGTCTCACAGAAGTCTTTGGAGATCCAGTTGGGATCTACTGCTTCTGTCCTACTTTCTCTGAAAACTCTTAATTAAACTCTTATTCTAAAATTCTATAAACACTACGGTGACAATCTGTATCACAGTGTTTAGTGTATGGAATACAATTCAGCATTACTACACACAACTACTTGTGTGTGTCTTTCTGAGTGCCTAATGTGATTTATGGTAAGATGCAGGGCAGCATATCAGCAGCTTTGTGCCGTTGCTCTATCTCCTCCACACAGATGACAATGTTTTAACAGAAAGTCTGCTCATGAAAGATCACTGTACTTATGCAATTTAGGCAACAGTAAAGCAAACTTTAAAGCAGCGTCATCTTGAGAGTAGACTGTAGAGTGGGCATGTGTTAGCGAAAGAAGTGTAAATCTCATTATTTATCTGTTAATTTGAGAGTGACCTCAACTCCCTGTCGATCGGCTGTTACTGTATGTCCTCGAATCCAGCTGCAACATTAGGCTGCGTGACAGGCAAGCAGCAACTGCAACATTTTAACTGTATGAAATATCTGAAAGCACATTCTAAACACAGACCACACTCTTATTTATGATCCAATGTGAGGTCACGTTTTCATTTCCAGTCATTAAACCGTGTACGCTGCTGCACTCATCTCAATTCATTTCCATTCCAGAGGAGATGTGTGAAAAACTGCAGTTAAAGTATTTACATACAGTGGCTTGTTACAGAAATACCAATGGGGTCCAAAAGTCTGAGACCACTTTCCCAGACTTTATGGACCCCATTGGTATTTCTAATGTTAAAATTTTACAATAATGCTGTATTTGCTTATTGTCGTTGTTGCTTTTGCTGCTGTAAAAAGAGGAGCAGATATCATTTTGTATCAAATGGTTTTAACCACAATGTGATGATGTGATTGTGGGTTTCAAGGCTCAGTTACAGAGAAATTTATCAGCCGCTTTGAACGGAGGAAAAACCCAGCACACTGTGGTAAAACTGTTGTAAAGTTTTTGGCTTTTCAACTGATCCAGTGTGCTTGAAATCTGCTACTTCCACCTTTGTGGCCCATTCAGATTGATTGCAATTTACTTATTCAAATCTTGATTTTTTTTTTCTATCCCTTGAATTTTACCTCAAATAAACTTAATTTTTCTTAAAAAAAAAACATAAGATTATCCATAAAAAGATGGCATTCCCCGAGTGGGGTTTAGGTGCACCAGATGTCTATTTGTATTACCTTGTATTTAATGTTAGATTCCCCCTCATTTCAGAATATGGACAGAAAAGGTGTAAAGGATCCTGGGATTGGTTGGAGGAGTGCCTCCTAAAGGAAAGTAATAAGTTAACTTCTCTGTCATCGCTGTGGCTTCATCCCTTTCCTCCAAAAAAACTCAATGATAATTCTATAAAATTTTCATGTGATATTGGTAAAAGAGTTTTTAAAAAAAACCCAAACAAACTCAGAATTACAGGATCTATTTCAGGATCGTGCCAAATATGGAATATCTCCTCTTTAAAGCTGCAGAGAATCCTCTGATAGAAGAAGTCCGGCAACAGCATAAAATCTTAACAACTACACAAATTATGCAGCAGGGAGAGATTATAAACTTCCCTCAAGTAAAAGAGAGACATACTGTAAGTTAAAAGACAATGCACTTTTACAGTACAATCAGCTGAAATCTATACTTTTTAGTAACGCTGCTGAGATAGATACAATTTTCAGAACTCTAGCCATATGCAGAGGCACAGGTTTATATGAACTACTCACCCAGCCCCCCTTCATTTAAATTTTCAGACCCTGTCACAATGGGAACAGGATTTATAGAATCGTTTAAAACAAACAAACAAAAAAGACTCACTCTCTATTTTTTGTATTTGATTTGTACATTTTCTGTTTCAGTTTGTATTTTTGTCTATATTATATTGAATGACTTGTAAATTAAGAAAAAACAGAAAAAAAATTCAACACTGTACTACTTCATTGAAAATACTCAAAGCTAGGACACCATGGAAATTTTCAAGATATTTTGTGAATCATTTTATAAATCTTCAGAATCTTTGGGGAACACCACTTGAGTTCGTAGTGATCAACACACCCGTGGGTAGAGCACAGTTTCTCAGTTAAAGCTGCACTTTGGACGGTGAAACCCCCCAGTTGACACAAGATATAACAATTACAAATTTAAGGACTTCAGTATTGAAAGATCCTGTGAGTTATCAGCAAAAAGCACCCTAAAGTTTGAAACCTGTCCAGTCTGTAGTAGTTACCACAGAGCACAAAATGAATAGTTTGTTTTGACCTCAATCTAAAGTTTGACTTTTGCTTTGCTACTATCTGTGTGAGGACCTATGAGACCATTTTTTTTTCTGGGCCGGGAGAGTGACTCTACACTATTACTTTGTGATTTTCAGGTATATACAGATATACGCTGATAAATCCTGCCAAGTGCAACTTTAACACAGCCACATTTCAAAGTGAAAGGGTTCAATCTTTCTGTGTATTTACCTGCGTCCTCCAGGCTCCCAAACTGGCAAATCTGACTGATGCTACTGATCCAGCTGTTCATCTCCTCCTCAGTTTTGGCCACCAGGTAAAAAATGCGAGATGAGGTCTTTACCACAAAGAGGTGCTTCCCATGGAAGTCTCGCTTTATCCTGAGTTGCCCATTCATCATTTCAACCTCACACTCTTTCAAGTCAATGGTGCGGATGGGCTTTTTGGAGTTCTTACTTTGATAGTACTCCAGCACATCAGGATTACCGCTCATGCGACCTCTGCGAAGCACAAACCAGCGTTTCCTCCACGCCTGAAGGAGAAAGGAACAAACAGTTTCTCATGGAGTTACTCTTAGGTTACACTATAATATTATTCATTTTAAGCACAGTGCTTCATGATTCAAGCAGTAAGGCGTCCCTCCCGGACTACAATTAGTCATGACCGCTCATGGGAATTAGATCACAGCTCCTGCTCACTAAAGCTAACTTAGCAACTTTAAACTCAGTGTTTTTGCTTTTGATATGGTCAGTAAGCGGAACCTCAACTCTAATTTCCCAGAAGTACAGAGAAGAGGAAGTTAACTGTATTTAGCAGAAAATGTCTATCACGAACGAAAGAGGTATTTTTATACTATATGGTCACTGCCTTATATTGACAACTTGAAGTGAAAAATTAACACTGAAACTGTTATCAGGAATTTATGGCTCCAAAGATCTACCTGTAATATGTAACACCTGAGCCCCTCACTGCATAGAGGATGCCAGTCATGATTTTGTCGAATTTCATTATTACAAACATCAATGAATAAAAAAGATTTCAAAATAGTAGTGCTGGATGCATAGATGTTAATATCATTTTCACACTTGGTTTTGTGGCTTTCTGTTCATTGTTGGGGTGGAGCCTCTCCTGATATTTTTATCGTGTGAAACTTAAAAACATAACACTTTTTTTCATGTGGGTAATCTGTTTCGGCACAATTCAGTTGGTAATGTATGTGTTAATACCAGGAAATGGTTAGACACACCACACTTACTGCCACAAACACAGCTAAGTTTATGAGGAAACTGTAACTAAACAGATGGCAATTTAATCCTATAGATGCCCTCTGAAAAATGTTGTTTTGTATAAACAGGTGCGTCTAATACAAATACTTGGTGAATGTAGAAGCTTGATAATTATTGTTTTTTATTTCGATCTTTCAGACAAATAGAAAGCAAGTGAATACAGAGCAATTCAGAAAGTTTTCCCCTTTTCAATCTCGTGGTCTTCCTCAGTGGATTGAAGTTTGCTTTATTGTCATCATGTGTTTCAAATATGGTGCTTTGGTTACGTGATAACAGGAGGTCAGCGATGGTGAAAACTGAGCAAACCCAATCCACTGAGGAAGACTGTGAGATGTGGTTGAGAACTCTGGAAAATTCTGGAAAGTGGACCTTGAGTTAAGATTTTGATTTTTTTTTCAAACTTTCCAAGGTCCAAAATGAACATTTGCGCTCAAACTGAGGTTTACATTTACAACACTTTAAAACACAATGGACATTTTGACTTAACTAAAGCACGGGTGTTACTACTACTGGCATTAATGGTGGCTCTGTTCTATTCAAGGGGCCCGGTACGCCCAAACGGTGAGACAGCGAGCAACAATACCAGGACCCTGAAACTGAAGCATCTGAATGGAATTCAGCATTCATCATTCATTTTCTGATTTACACCTCTGCTTTTCAGCGAAAACAGCCTACACATGTGCAGGTTAAAATGTTGCCAAATTCCATTCTTACAAATGTGAAACTTAAAGTATGAAAAATGCTGAATGAGATATTAAATGTCAACATGCAGCGTTCAGTCAATCTATAAGATTTGCGAGAGTTTTTCTTTTTTTTCTGAGACCCTGAGGAATGGAAGTTAGTCTTTTGATGGTATACCTACAGGTATATGTCAATAACAGAATACAAGCACGTGTGAGTAAGGGCCATCTTCACCACCCACTGTAGTGGACTGTACACAGCAGGCGACCGTTAAGCACACAGTTGTCGTGGCAGTGGGTGGAAATGCAATGTTGGCACAAAAGGAGACAACACAAGTTGTTCCTCGTCAGAAAGGGCTGGGCTTAAAGGGTGGTGATACTGTAAACAGACACCTATAAAGTCTGCTTAATTACTGTTAGAAGATTTTTGTGTTTTTTTGATGACATCACATACCAAAATCAATTTTACCAAGATAATTGAAATTCCCATAGTGGCATGTGCCTTTACACAACTCTTGAATAATCAGGCAGAGAACGTACCTGTCCTTACAACGGTCTGAAAAACATGTGTTTACTTTGTTCTCCTGCATCAACAGGATTTGCATGGTGTGCAAAAATAAGTTTCTATTTCCCGCTCCAAAGCCCCAACATCAGCATGCACACACACACACCCACCCTTTTCCCTGCACTGGTGTTGATAAATGGCCCTCCTCCACCTTTATTCACACAGGGGAAGTACAAACAGCCATCACAGAGCTAAACTATTTGTGCTTGTCACTGAAGTCTGAAGTGTCTGACTGCTGCTGACACTGCTTTCCATGTTTCACAATACGCACGGTCATCACACAAACACATACACACAGAGCAGAGTGAGTGGCCAACATTATCACATGACCCCAACAACCACACAACAGTGAAGGCTGTATACTGTCCATGTAAGCAATTATATATACTTGCTGTAAGAGCAATTTCCATGTCGGTCTGAAGTACATCTGCAGCTTGTGACATGTTGTTTTTAATCACAATACTGCAGATTGTTGTTATAACGATGAACTGCCTCCTCAAGCCAAAACACAACAGTAAGGTGTTATTACAGAAATGAGGAAGAAGATATAAAGGAGACTGAATTACAGCTCAGTTTAACAAAAGCGTATAAGCCTTCAGTATGTTTCTCAATCCCCATTCCCCATCGCAACACACACACAAACACAGACAAACACAAGGCACAACACCACAACCTGGCATTCCTACAGAGGACATAAACAAGTGTCCTGTGTGTACTCCTACTCACAAATCTCTTTAGTTTCTTCTCTGGGGGGGATTTAATGAGCCAGCCGGTGCAGACCACATCCCCAGTACTCATCTTGACTGCAGAGTGTGTTGTCCTGACGGCTGGCTGCTGCTGCTGCTGCTGCTGCTGCTGCTGCTGCGAAACTGAGAGCACTGCGAAGCATATCCTGTGTTCTGGTATTCAGCCCAGCCACTCCGAAAGGAGGAAGTCAAGAAATTGATCACACTGACAGAGAGAGAGAGAGAGAGAGAGAGAGAGAGAGAGAGAGAGAGAGAGAGAGAGAAAGAGAGAGACAGACAGAGAAGGGGAGAGAGAAAGAGAGAGAGAGAAAGAGAGAGACAGAGAAGGGGAGACAGAAAGAGAGAATTATGTGTTTATTTTCTCAAGTGCTCGGGGCAAGATGATGGAGCTGTTGGCCTGTAGGAAAGAGAAACACTTTGTGAGGTTTGACAGGTTTGAGGACTGAGTTGTATTTACCTATAACACACTGATACCAAACTACATGTTGTTAAAATATCTTAAGGTTCAAACGTGTTACTCATGTCATTTTGCTGTTGTACGGTTGTTTCTTTGTTTGTTTGTCCAATGTGGTGTGTGAACTCTACAGAAGCAAGAAGTGGTTTTAACAGTGGAAAGGGGATTCAAACATTGACCTTTGTGTGGTTTCTCACCGGGTTGCTGGCTCAGTAATTCAGGGTGCATCTGTGAGGAACTGTAGGACACCCTTTTGTAAACCCTCCTCCTCTGCTCGGGGAATCAGTACATGGAACTCATGATGGATAATTTACCATTGGTAATGTTATAATACATTTATGTTAAATACTAAGCAACAGCGAAGCAACACGATTTGCTTGTTTACCATCACATTATCAGTCATCCTGTAAGAGAAGTTCACTTGTAACTTCCCTTGACAGTAAAAGCAAAGACATGCTAGTAATCATTTACATCTCATCATCACCGTTTCAAATTTACTCTCTGAAGGGAGGTACATAAATCCTCATTGTCAAAATGACAATTATTTCCTTTCATGTATATTCAACTGTATTAATATTAACAGTTTTCTGCAGATAAACACAGACCAATTTGAAGTCTCATCAAAATTAACATTCTGCAGTTGATCGCAGGCAGTCAATACGCTATAAACAGACCCAATGTCACCTCTCTTCAGATTTCTTGAACAACCACCAGGGGGCGACATAATGACCTGGTTTATGTCGCTGTCACTGGGTAAATTTCATATTCCTACATCGTGACTCAGTGAAAACCCAATAAAGATTTGTGCACACAACTTACATTACACCCACATACGTTAGCTTATATTTACTTAACATTACAGTGCATTACATTAATAATGTCCTCATTTAGCTTCGTTTTTCTTGCTCTACTTTTTACCTCGTTTTTTTTTTTTTTGGTGACATATATTTAATAATTTCATGTTATTTCCTGATATTATTACGTATGAATAATTTATTCACACAAAGTCATTATTATGTACCATCCCGCCGTGTTGCTGCCTGGAAAACTTCTCTTGACCAAGTTGCAGTATATATATTAAACAAACTGTGGAGGGCAGCACTGCATCCTGGCTGCATTTTATCTGTAGAAATGTCGAGAACAAGAAACGGTTACTACGGTCACCAAAGACCCTTGAAGGAAAGAGCTCGAAACTGCTGCCACTCGGTGTTACACCATTTGAAACAGACCTTATCTGTCATCTGAAATGACAATAACGTTAAGTATGCAGCAGCTGACTACTGGATTGCAAAACTCTCTGATCCGTCGTAGCAAAAAAAAAAAAAAAAAAAAGCAACAAAAACAACGTCCAGGTGTTTAAGACATAAGACGGAACTCAGGATCCCTGCTTACGCGACGCCATCTTTTCCCCAAAGGCGTTATCCTACTTACGTTTTCCATTGGTGACTCCTCTTACGTGTTCAAAGAGTCTTTACAATTACCCATGACTCCCTTCAAACGTATGACCTGTCTCTGGCCTTGGCGTGTGGCGCGGTGTTGCTAGTTGTCAGAGTGTGCTGTCTGCAGGATTTGGTCAACGTTACCTAGCGAGTGGTCCCATCCGACAAGTCGGCTACTGAACTGTGAACCGTTACAGCGGAGCTGAGCCACAATGCTGAAATGTCGAGCTGTGTGGAAAAAGCTTACGCCTCTAGCTAGAGCCTCATCAACTGTGTGCCGGCAGAATGTGAGGAGAGCAGGTCAGTAACTAGTTTTAGTAACTTGCTGTCTCCTTGTTAGCTGGTCTCAGTTTAAACACACATTTATATTACAGTGTCGGCTGTTTATTAAGCCAGACAGGGTAATGGCCGGTAGCTGACCTTCGTTTACCTATTACAAAGCTAACTTAGCAAATTAGCAAATAGTTACATACAGAAGTGACATAATTAGTTAACCCTAACCATCTCGCTAGTTGTAGCTCTTGCCTGAAGTCGGCCTGAAAGCAACACTAGTGAATAAAAAATTCACTTGTGTCACTGCCACATTTGTTTCTGACATGTTTAGTCTCAGTGCTGGTTTGTAGTGTTCCTCTTAGGTGTTACCACATATCCTGTACCCAGTTAGATTTTGCCATGCTTACACAGGCCGGCTTCGATCTGGATCACCGGGGTTATTATTTTTTATCGATCACAATGAAGATTCAAGCCCCTAAACCTAACTCAAATTGCGTGTGTGCGCTTTCTTTAACTACCTCAGTTAACAAGCACAGGGGTTCTTGTGCACACATAGCACCGACGTGTGCCAGTCCTGTCATTGTAAATGTAGAGATGTTATATTTCTTTGCATATCAGCTTAATGTACTTACACTGAGGATCTTTTAATGAGACGTGTTTTTATTGTCAACATCCACAGGGATATTTTGCAAATATATCATACATTCAGCAGCATTTACACAAATAGTCTCAACTTTTAGAGATTGCTTATCTGTAATTGCGCAATTTTCAACAGTCACCAACATTATCAACCAAGCTAGCAACTCTTTTGCATTCAGTAACTGAAGACACCTTCTCACACGCTATAAACTACAGAAAAGATGTTGGAACCTGGAGTGTCTTGTTACGTCTTGTCTGATTCTTGCTGGTGTCCAGCCAAAAAGCAAAGTGAGGTGCGATTGACTGATCAGTGAATGTATAATTAAGTTAAATGGCATTGTTAGTCAAACAGCTGCAACCCAATAAGCCTGATCATCATAAACAAAGTATTTCCAGTCGTGGTAAATGCACCTGTTTTGGTGTGTTACCGCACTCCATCATACAAGAAAAAGATATATTTTAATTACCAAACATGACGCATTTCATCCATAGGTCCAAGATTAGTGTGTTAGTTGTGTGTGTATAATTCGTAGCTTGGGAACGTACTGTAATTTTGACTGATCTCTTTGGATTACTTTGTGAGCGATGTTAGAGACAGAAGTTGATGTAGATTTGTCTAATCTAGGTTTTTGTTATGTTTATTGTTTTCAGTTTTGAACAATGGCAGACCAATGCGTGTACCAGCAGCTCACATGTCCATCGGGCCTGCAGGGGGAGGTGGGGAAAAACAGCTATACATCCTCCTAGTTGGAGCAGCCTGCCTCGGGGGGGGGGTATATGTGAGTTATAACATACAGTACAAGCATTCAAAATTATAAGTGTTAATTTGAAAATAATCATTGTTTTTGGTGTTAAATCCATTGTTCATTTCCTGCCCTGCCTGTTCACAGATATTCACGCCTGACACTGGATCCAATTTGGCAGATTTAGGCTGTTTCATGCAAAAGTTGAGTGGGTTTTGAGTAAATGTATGGCATTTTCTGTTTTCACAGGCGTACCAAACTTTAAAGGGAGACCAAAAGAGATACGAAGAACGTATGGCAGAAATTTCATCCAGACCACATAAAGCAGCCGCACAAAAAACAGCCGTACCCACCGAGTCAGAGCCTCCAGGTGAGCATTCTGATATTGGTGATACTAGAACTTTGACTGTTTTCTTGATTCCAAAAAACAAACCCATGATACTTATTGAGTTATAAACAAGAATTTAGTTAAGAATTTCACATTTTTCATTTATTTTTGTTGTTGTTTTGTTGTAGCTGCAGAAGCCACTGAGACAGAGGGTGAGTTATTTATCTGTTTTTTCTGAGTATATATCTGGAACGCAACTGCTGATGTCTTGATGTTAATGAACAAAGAGCTTGTGCATTAGCTACAAACATCTTAAGAACATATAAACAGCGGATTTCCTTTTTTTTTTTTTTTTTTTTTATTAATTAATTTTCTGAATGTCACATAATATGTTAAAATCAGTCTAAGTTAATAATTTCATTGCTAATGTTTGATAATTCTTTTCATTTCTCTCTCTTAGCCGTCCCTGAACCAGAACCTCAAGCAGCAGCTTCACCAGAGGAGCCGAGCCCTCCGGCCCCTGACACTGAAGCTGCAGCCCCCGTTGAAACAACTGAACCACTCCCAGGTAGTCTGAGTTCTTTTTATACACCTGACTGCATGTTCCTTCTGCATAAACAATCTGTTTGAACCATAAAGTAATTGGAAAAAAAACTTTAAAGCATACAAGGTGTGGTATTATGTGTACTATTACACTTGTACTATTATACTTTGTACACATATTGTACTTTGCTGAGGACATAGGTGTTAGAATTGGTGACACCAACTGGTAAGTCAGGTAAGTGCAAAATAAGCAGGCTGTAAAACACACCTGTCTTTTCACTCCTTCAGAACCTGCTCATAATTGTCCCACATCAGTGATGTGTTTAAAAATGCCATCTTATGATGACAACAGGATATATACGTGAGGCTCTCTGGATATTCTTAACTTGTATCGTACTTTCTTGTCTGTGTGATTATTGTCTATATCCAGAAGCTGAGATGTTTACTGCATGAACTGTGACTTTGCCCTCTTGTTGCGTGCGTTTATTTTCTTTCCTCACCTTCCTGTATTTAGTGATGCATGTGTCGTTCTCAGTGTGGTTTGCTGGGTGTCATTTATTTTCTCTCTTCTTACATTCTAAATGAACCCTTTTACAGTTTCAGTATAGCCTTTGGACACTCCCATACTCACTTCCATTCTGAACTATAAATATTTCTGTTTTGGTTAGACACTGTGTTTGGAGTTGTTAGTATTTTCTACAAATATGTTCATTCCTTGTGTGCTTTGGTATCATATTTGCTATATCAAATGGAACCCCTTCTGTCTGGCATTTTTCTGTAAATGTGTCATACTTTTTGAGACTTTTTCCTGTGATTGTAACCATTTTATATATATATATATATATATATATATATAATATAATATAAATTTAATTGTCCATTATTGGAAGCTGCCCTTTAAAGTGGATTACATTTTTTTTCCCGTCTGTTTGTTTGTTTGTTTGTTTATTTATTTATTTATTTTTCATGCATGCTAAACAACAAGTCTTAAAAGAGAAAACTTAAAAGTTCCTGGTACATCAGTGTGGTTAAACGTGAGAGTAAACATTAACGGTGACACTTTCATCAACACTGGCCATGACACTTAGTAGAGGATAGTAGATAGTAGAGGATCAATGTGTTGTTTCTGTCAAGAACAAAAATAGGTTTCTACTAAAGAACTTGATAAATATGCAACAACATCTACATCTGCATGACTTTAGCACACACAAGTGGGCAAAACAGAATCAGTAGTAAAGTCAGCAATCTAAGAAGCTTTTAGCCAAAAAGCTACTGGTATAATGAGGTATACGGTACATACGTCTCTTTGGACGTTTACCACAAACTGGGCAGCTTCCAGTTAATGTGATAGTTTGCATGCTCTGCAGAATATTCCTAGGGTAAAGCTGAAGAGATGCATGGATCCTGATGGTGTCCCCCTTCAGTAGTCTCTAAAGAACTTAGTCTAAACCCATACTTTGGATTGCCTCAACAGCAGATGAGCCTGTGGTAGAAGCACCCCCAGAGGACGTAGCAGAGCCACCTGCTGCACCTGTAGTTGAGGAGGGTAAGATTTGAGATAGGATACTCTGAACTTGATATATTGGACTTTTTCTCAGGTGCCATTTTTGTTTTTGTGTCCATCTGCATGAGTCTATGCAGTAGATACATACATACATACTACAGCTCAGTTAAAGATGGATTTTACATATTAGCTGTAGTGCACATTAGAGGTTATTATGTAACTTTTGCCACTACACTACCAGAACCAGCACCCCCATCTGAGCCCTCCGCAGTTGAGCTTACAGAGCCACCCCCTGCACCTGTTGTGGAGAGTGGTAAGCACTCAGTTAGACCTGTGAATGGAGCCAGTGATGTACATATACCACATCTAAGGGTTTATTTTGTTTTAACTGGTTAATGATCCGGTTATACTAACAGAACCTGCAACAGCAGCAGCATCAGCAGAAACCCCTGCAGCAGAGCCAGCCGAGCTTCAGCCTGAACTTGTGACAGAGAGTGGTAAGACCATAGTCCAGCTTCGGTTGGAGCAGGCAAAGCGGGCAAACACGACACAGATACTTTCTCCCATTTTGATAATGTTAATGTTAATTTCAAACACCTTTTCTCGTATTTATTTATTTATTTTTAAACATTTTTTTCTCATTACAGCTTTTCTCCCTGCCTGTTCATGTCTCTTTCACATTGTTTGGGTTCTTGTAATGATAAAGGTTAATTTCCCTTTGTTTACCAGGTCAGTTTTCCCCTTTCAGGTGTATTTGTGTAAGTCAAGGGTACTGATGAACATGCAAGATTAGCACTGACTGTCTCTCTCCTGCTTTTGCTTATTGCCTCTCTCTCTCTCTCGCTGTCTCTCTCTCTCGCTCTCTCTTTCTCTTTCTCTCGCTCTCGCTCTTTCATGCAAATTCCAGCATTGGACTCCACACCTGCCACTCCCACGGTCCCCTCACATGCCCCCTACCTCCTCATTGGTGGCGGTACCGCCTCTTTCGCTGCTGCCCGGTCAATTCGAGCCAGAGACCCTGGTGCTAGGGTCAGTCAGGCCTCTGTTTTCACAGTGAAAGCCAAACCCAGAATTCAGTTCATTAACCACCTGATTTCTACCTGACTGTTTTTCCTCATGTTTGCTACCAGGTATTAATTGTGACTGATGAGCTAGATCTTCCATACATGAGGCCACCTCTTTCGAAGGAACTGTGGTTCTCTGATGACCCCACTGTGACAGAAACACTGCGTTTCAAACAGTGGAATGGAAAGGAAAGAAGGTGTGTTTTTAAGTTGTTTTTTTTTTTTGTGGTGTTCTTTTGATTTATTCAACTGTATTGCCTTGCATTCTTCCTGTCTGTCTTGTTCCTGTATTTCTATTCTGTCTCAACACCTGTCGCTGTCTCTATGCAGTGATAGTAAGTGGTCATTACCTCAATGTCAGTCAAACTGTCAATTTTCTGTTCACGTAGACATCACCTTTTTACATTATTTATAACAAACCACTGTTGACGGAAATCAAACTTGCACCACATCCTGTGTTGTAAATGATTTTTTTTTTCCCCCAGAAAAGACCTAATGGACACAGTGTGTTTACAACTAAACCAACCAACTAAAATTGCTAGTACATAAAGATTTCTTATTAATTTTGGCTTAATTAATTTTTATGTATGACTTGCTACCTGATGAGTTGCAAATTCAGCAGGTTATGTATTACCATTTTTTTTAAATAAAAAAATTCAGTAATTTTAATATCTTTGTATTTATTTGCCAGTATCTACTTCCAGCCGCCGTCATTTTACATTCATCCAGAAGAATTGGATAGTGCAGAAAATGGGGGAGTTGCTGTTCTCCCTGGCAAAAAGGTTGGTTTATATTTTTTTCTTTTTAACTATCAGACACTACAGTGTGATGACTTTATTTTATTTTATTTTATTTTATTTTTTGCAGATGTAAATTAATTTTTTAGACCATTGTGGATGAGTTTAACAACAGATACATGATTGAATCTGCTTTAGGTGATTCACATGGATGTGAGAGGAAACAAAGTAAAACTGGATGATGACACTGAGATTTCATACGACAAGTGTTTGATTGCTACAGGTAAGCTGCTGTAAATCCATTTGTTACCGAATGTAGCTTAAACCTGGTGGAGGGTCATTTGAACTTTGCTTTTCAGGCGGCGTGCCAAGAAACCTACAGGCCATTGAAAGAGCAGGAGAGGAGGTGATGAGTAGGACAACTTTGTTCCGCAAGGTCAGTGTTTACCCACAAGGGGGCGGTAGCTTTGTTTCAGTTTGAGAATTTCTGGCTGATAGCACAAAGCAAATCAAAAAAATGTGTCATATTTTTGCTGTGGAAGTAATGGTAAAGGTATGACATAATGGAAATATTTACTACCCTGAAGTAAATTTGATATAAATTTTGTTCTCCTCCACAGATTGATGACTTCAAATCATTGGAGAAGGTCTCCAGAAACATCAAATCCATCACAATCATTGGAGGCGGCTTCCTGGGCAGCGAGCTGGCCTGTGCCCTGGGCAGAAGAAGTAAGACTCCTGGACAAGAAGAGAACATGACAGAATAGATGATAAAACTAATGTTTAACAGAATTAATTGTTGCTCTGTTGTTTGATCCCCAATCTTTCTCTTTCCAGCAACTGAGTCTGGTCTGGAGGTGATACAGATGTTCCCTGAGAAGGGAAACATGGGAAAAGTGCTGCCTGAGTATCTGAGCAACTGGACAACAGAAAAAGTCAAGAGAGGTTAATGTTCATTTTACTTTGTAGCTTGTCTGAACCTCACAACATACAACTAGTTGGATGCCCAAAGAAGAGATGGCTTTTGCTTATATATCCAATCTTTTCTTATTTTTTAATAATATACAATAATATTCTCCCTTTGGTTTTCTAGAGGGTGTAAAAGTGATCTCAGAAGCTTTAGTGAAATCTGTGACCTGCAAAGATGATAAATTAGAGATCCAACTGAAGGATGGCCGATTGGTAGGTTCCATACATGTGCAACGTAATTAAGGAAAGTAAGGGACTTATTAGTTACTTATTATTTTGTGCCTTGCCCCCGTAGGTGGAAACTGATCACATTGTTGCAGCTGTTGGCTTGGAGCCCAATGTTGACCTTGCTAAGTCAGCAGGTCTGGAGGTGGACTCTGACTTTGGTGGCTTTCGGGTCAATGCAGAGCTGCAAGCGAGGTCCAATATTTGGGTGGTAAGTTTAAGTTCGTATGGTAGTTGAGGTACTCCAATAACAACAGTCCACAAGATCATTAAGAGCTGTGAAGGAAAGAAGAAAAAATAAATCACTCTGCTCAAAATCAGTTAGTTGAAAAGTCATCCTTCCACCAGTACTGTGAGAGTTATGACCTCTGCTACAGCACATGTACAGTGTCCATCTTTGTAAAAGCAGTGACTGATTTCGAGTGAATTTGGAAATCCAAGAGCATGTATACCTATTGTAGTAAAAGTGATCACTAGTTGTGGAAGCAATTTTGCTGTTAATGTTGAACCCCATGGGTCAATTTGAACAAGATCCTACTTCATTTCAAAAGCTTAAGCTAATGATGAATGGATTATGACTCACCCTTGTTTTTCCAATTGGCCAAACAAGTATTTGTTTAAACATGGCAACATTTTTTACCACCTACTTTAATGGAAGTTGGTCAAAAGTGATTGATTATTGACTGAATTTAAATAAATGGATGAAAAAGGTTTAATATGGTTTACTTCATAGATCAAGGTGAGATGCAATAAGTTTTTTATTAGTGCGTGACATGTAGTGTTGGACCTTTTTGACCTTTTCCGTCTTTTCTCTTGATTATAGTGCCCTTCAGGCAAACTCGAGTCATGGTCCAGAGAAAATACACTTCTGTAGACACATAGTATAGTATTGTCCATCTCTTCTTTTGAGTTTAGTATTTTGTTTTTGTTTTTTAAATGACGTGAAATAATAATACCACATTCTAATCCATGCCACATATCCTCACTCCCTTCTGTCTCGTTTTAGGCAGGAGATGCTGCATGTTTCTACGACATCAGACTGGGCCGCAGACGAGTGGAGCACCACGATCATGCTGTTGTGAGTGGTAGACTAGCCGGAGAGAACATGACAGGAGCCAGCAAACCCTACTGGCATCAGTCTATGTTCTGGTGGGTATCGGACCACTTGCTTTTTTACTGAGTCACAAATTCAAAACCGTTCGAAGGCAAATGATAGCTGTAGCTGCAACCATGAAACCAGCTTGAACTGGAAAGGAAGGAAGATATTTTAGAAAAGTGAGAGTCAGTCTGAATTGTTGATTGCACAGGTCCACATTTATAGGATACATTTAAATATGTGGGCACTGGGGCAGCATTTACAATTCTGCAAATGACTCAGATTTAATCCTTTTAGAAGTCAGATGAACATGCTTGATTGCTTTGAAGTCTTGAATACCATTATGTCCTAAAATATTTAAAATGCCTTTAGAGGACATAACAACAGGAGTTGCCAGCAGAGGGCTGCGTTACTCAGCCAGAAATTTCTCAAGCCCGTCATAAATTTACCAACTCTGTTAAAAACATTACTGATATGATCACATGGGGACTCTACCAGGGAGTTACCGAAAATTGTAGCACAGTGTGGAATGTGGCCTTCACTACACAGATGACTGCCGTGAGGGCGTGTTTTCAGCAGCTGGTGAAATGTGACACACTGCTCATAACATGGGGTTAGTGGGCCGTTAGTCACACCATCATGACTTACACACCAGCAGATGTCGTCAGATTATATGTTGATATTCCTGTCACTTTGAGTGTAATGTGTCACAATCAAGATGCTGTGATGCCTCGTGTGGGTTTAGAAAGTAAAGACAAATGAATGGGAAACATGACACCTTATCGTTATTCAGCAGCAGTGGTCAGTTCATTTAAAGGTCATCAAGTCCATTTTTTTCATATTTAACTTATTACAAACAAATGAAGTTCATAGCCCTTTTTGTGTGTGTATATATGTGTGTCTCTATCAGGGGCTGTGTGAGGTACAAAAACATACACACTCTGCTTTGGAAGGTGTTTTGACAGTAAAGTTTAAAATCTAGAGGTTTCTGAACTTCAGCAAAACTATTTTCAACAGAAATTTGCAGAAGATTTTGTTTTTGCTTAGGCAATGTAGGTGACACCACTTGGCACAAAAGTACAGTATAGTTGCATTGTCAATATATATTGGCTAAGCTCCAAAACCAATATCATTAGGATATGAAAATAAACCGTTTGTTTGAAATTAAGAGAGTTTTTAAAATTTTTCTTCAGTTCCATGTAGCACTGAAAGATCTTGTAATAGCACAGGAGAAAAATCAGTGGAGAGAATGCTTCTTGCTCTGAGAGCTTTGAGTCATCTTTTTCCCTCCACATGTTTTCCAATCTCTTGTGGTTTCTCACAGGAGTGACCTGGGACCTGATGTAGGCTATGAAGCCATTGGGATTGTTGACAGCAGCCTGCCCACAGTAGGAGTGTTTGCCAAAGCCACTGCCAAGGACACGCCTAAAGCTGCTACAGAGAAATCAGGTAGGAACATTCACTAGCTAGTGAAAAACTCTTAATCCTGTGATGCAAAAGTAAACAGTGGATTTGAGGACAAAGGGTCAGATTGAGTCTCTCATTAAACGTCCTGCAGGAACTGGGATCCGCTCAGAAAGTGAAACAGAGGACACAGCCATTAGCCCAGTGGCCGCTTCAACACCCGCTCCCACTGACGGGCAGCACAAAGACAACTATGGCAAAGGAGTCATCTTCTACCTGCGAGACAAAGTGGTGGTGGGCATTATCCTGTGGAATGTGTTCAATAGAATGCCCATCGCAAGGAAGGTGCGCACTGTCCCTTTTTTGAGAAAAAATACATTCTGTCGTAATACAGATGAATCAATAGACTTGGTTAATGTAAATTGTCTTTATGTCTGTTATTTGTAGATTATCAAGGATGGAGAGGAACATGCAGACCTGAACGAAGTGGCCAAGCTATTCAACATCCATGAGGATTAAGAAGGTGGAGGGTGACACTCATTATGGAAGGGGAGTTACGCTTCATGTGAAGACTGAACTTTGGCAGTCATTGCCACACTCTTTAAGACACAACCGATCACGAAATGGGACATTCAACGTAAATTATGTCATGTCGCTGAAATATTTTCATATTTGGAATTTGTAGCTGCTACGCCTGTTTTTGTTGTTTTTGTTTTTTTTTTCTATTCGTGAGAAATCACTTTCTCATCTTCCTGCTACCACAAAACTTGTGTGATTGTATATCCGCTTCTCCCAACCAGGCTGAAAATGTTAAATGTGGATTACTGTTTCCCTCTGTGTGATCAGAGCAGCTTGTTGTGAGAAAAGCTGCAATAAAAGCTATTTTTAAATTGGAGTGATCCCATTATTTTTAGTTTTGCCTCTAGATAAAAGCACTGATGACTGACAAGTTGACCTGCATTTTGAGCTGTAATTGTTTGATGGTTGTTAAATTCTGTTTGGTTGCGCTCATCTGTCCTGAAGCATTCTAAGCAGTGTGTGCTGCTTGACAGATTTAATACAGTCGTACATGGGAACTGTAGCGATTGGGCCTTAAAATTGAAAATGTTGAAGGTCTAACCTCAGCTAAGAGCACATATTGTTAGTTTAAATGGGGACAGGCAGACTTGTATAATGGGCACCTGACAAATACATTTTACAGTGTGGAAATACGATCTAATTAAGTAGATCCAATGTGCGCTCCCAACAAAAACAACATTAAAATGAAGCTTGGCCTACTTATCCTGTCCGGAGGTAAAAATGCTCAAGCATGCAGAAACTTTTTTTTTTTTCCGCTCAACTGTGGGCGTCTTGTTATTAGGAATGCATTCATGTTTTATATTCTCACACATTTCTTATCCTATTTGACACTGTGGGCTCCGGAGCAAAGTGTGGAACGGCCTTTCAAGTGTGAGGCAAACACGTGCAGCCATAACGTCCCGTTGCTTTATTTGACATTAATTTTACATGAGTAAATGGCTGAACTGCCTCCCCCTCTGTATGGGGGAATAAACATGAGCTTCCACATTCATATTTGAATTTGACTGGCGATTTGAAGATGAAATAATTAGACCAGAAACTTTGGACAGCTCTGCTTAAGATAAATAACCTCTGGATGTGTACTGACACTTTCGAGAAATGTGTTACACTTGAATTAATTGGAGCTTAATGCCTTCATCCTTTTACTCTTTTGAATTTGTGAATCTTGTGAACTTGGCTACCTTTCTGCTTGTCTCTACCCTTTGTCTACAATCCGCAGTTTTGTAAGATGCTGTGATTACATGTGTTCTTGTAATTATTGACAATGATTTTGTTAATTGATTCAAATTATTTTCTTAGTTGATCTAATCATAAAGTCTAGACATATTTACACCATAGGATGTTAAATACTGGTAATGTTGGTTTTTTTGTTTGTTTGGGTTTTTTTTTGGACACACTTTACAATCAACAATTTATTACCACAATATGAAAACAAAGTGAACACCCAACATGGAAGGTGTCAGGGTCACTTTAATTTAATGTGAAGGTTCTCAACTTACATAAGAGAGTGTATTTGGGTTAATAATCACTTGGAGTGCTGTATGATTAAACAGCAGTGTTTGATCAATAATAAACATGACACCTTATGAAATATATATATCTTTAAATGACATCTTTTAAAATGAATTCTACATAAAAGTTTTATTATATTTTTTAGCAAAAATCTTGATTGTAAATTTAACGTGTCCCGTTCGAATCCCAAATGTTTCTGCTAATCTGATGTTGTCATGACGAGTAATACGAGGCCACTCTGCTCTGAAAATTGTCCTGTCTCTTTAAATGTTCTTGCAGTAATTCCTTCAGCATGCATATGGCCATAAAAAAGAGATAAAGCTTGAAGTCATCCACACAAACACAGGCAGAAAAAAAAAAACTTCCCTAGGATTTTGAATTATACAGCAGCAGCTTCCTGTATTTTACACCTGCAGAGAGGGAGGCAGGCTCAGCTGAGTCCAGAAGACAGAGTCTGACTGGAAGAGCAAACAAGTTCCCTGCATGTCAGTTCTTTTTCTCTCCTTTTGTCTAATCATTTGTTGTTTCTACCAACTAAGAATGCTACTGCACATCTTGTTTATGCTGTGGGCTTCATCTGTCATTTTTCTGCAAGGCAGGTAAGACAGTATTTATGGTTGGTGTATATCAACCTTCCTTAAGTTAACTGTGGGAGAATTCTGCAAAAACTGCTATTTGGTTAGTGATTGTAATATATTAACTGCATGTTTATTTGTCAGTTTATTTACTGTATTTAACATAATTTGATACTGAAGACACAGGAGTGTATAACTATTGAAAATAAGGCAGGAGATTAGTTATGTGCTTCTTTGACCTAGAGGCATGTCAACATTGTGGTTATCTTAAAGTGAGAAAAATCATGCATCAAATATTTTGTAAACTATAATCAAGGGTCCGCAGTTCCATTAAGTGAAAATGTTCATCGATGTAAGATGCAGGATTAAAATACAGGCAAACAGACAAAAAAAGTAAGTAAGTAATTTCATTTGACAATTTGAGTGTCTGAACTAGGTCTTTGTATAAAGATAATTAAAAATAGTTTAATATATCTGATCTGAGCACTGTTCAGTATATTACAACTATAAATTTCAAAATGTATGTAATACCAAAATATGTACAACTGTTCCAGCTAAATTGCTAGATATTGTACAT